>NW_015374430.1:0-586 GCF_001272555.1 Dufourea novaeangliae | reverse complement strand
CATTTATTAAGCAAATTATAAAATAGTAAGTAGTAAAAAATAGTATTACTAATTACATTAGTAAATACATTCAACTTCCATTCATTTTCTTATTTGTCTACAAGTGACAGTACAACTGTTAAAAATAATAATTAACACACTAATGGGTAAAATCAAATTTTCTTAATATGCAACAAGTAACTATCATAAAAATATAATTTATAACAGAGGTGTCCAAATGTCGCTCACAAGCCACAAGCTGTTCGAGCCTCCCCTCGTGGGTTTCCTCCACTACCGACCTCAGATTGACTCGAACGAGTCAAACTAAGACCCATAATGAGGGTACCTCCGGAGGGAAAGAATGCTGCTCATAAGCAATAGATGGACAACTCTGCTCTGCCCTTTATAAAAGACAGAATACTCATTCCTTCTAAGTATATACGTCTACCATACAAATATGTTTGTAGGACACAATACATGCTGGTGAAACACAGTAGTACCTTCCCTGCATTTAACGTTCACACTCCATGAAAGTGGTCGTGAATACACGCCAGTATGTCTCGGTAGTCTACCCGTGTACGTAACCGTATGCGTTCTTTGCCAGTGG
>NW_015374429.1:0-255244 GCF_001272555.1 Dufourea novaeangliae | reverse complement strand
GCGTAGTAATATAGTAAAAATGTGCAAGGAAAAGAGGTAATATTCCTAACGGGATATAACACAATGATAATATAAAATCGTCCATTTACGTTATGCAGGTAGCTTTAAGAATTTGATCACACATTACATGTGCACGTATGCAACTTCTAAATAAGTATGAATCTTCTAAGTATGGTCAGATGGTCACTAAAAAATCTACGAAATACTTTCTCATGTAGGAAAGAAATTTTGTTATTGTTTAAGATGAAACTGTACGTATCATTGATGGAACTAACTTTTTTATTATAAAAGGTACAGTAAACATCTAACATCTAACAAAGCTTAATTTGGTGATATGTGTCACATTGAATAGGCACTTGGTGCGATAATATTTGAAATGTATTATACTATAGTCAATCATAAAAAAGTTAATAGCATAAACTACACCTACCTGTAATGAATTAAGAAACTTATTCATTGTGATATAAGATCTAATGAGTTTATGTTAAATCGAGGTAAAATTGAAAAGTCTGCTCGCTTTAATTAGTTTCTTTGCGTAGAATATGAAGAAAAACTACATTATACAGGGTGTTCGACAACTAGTGGGAAAAAATTTAAGGGGTGATTCTTTGAGGCAGAATAAGACGAAAATCAAGAATAACGAAATTGCGAAAAATGCTTCGTTTGTTTTAGTTACAAGCGTTTAAAAATTGACCGAAATCATGGCAATCCGTGCGCACGGAGTGTCAGCGGATCACGGCTCAACAGGGGCGTACAGTCACTTTAAAGACTCAACGACGTGCAGGAACAGTCGGTAGAACAGCTGTTTACTTACCTCGTAGAAGATGTCGATAACTTGTGCCCGCGGTATTTGAGTCGAATCCATTTGTATCGCATTAACTCTGATTACTCGATAAAATTCGCAAGAAATGTAAATATCTTCTTACGAATATTATCGAGTAGAGAGGGTTAATGCCCCCTCTAGTTGTCACGTATCACAATTGTCCTGTCCACGAGTATCCATGAAATTAATCCGCACACGCACGTACACCACAGAAGTCCGCGAAAAGTGTCCACACACACTGAGCCATTGTCCCGTCCGCGAAAAATGTCCATACACACTGCGCGATTGTCCCGACCGCGAAAAATGTTCACAAACTGCGCGATTAAGTAGACCCGCGAGCTGTTCCTCCGTTGGGTTTAACACTCTATAGGTTACACAAAACTAACACTCAAAATAATTAATTTAAAACTATTTAACACTAACTTTTATACTAATTTTTAACACGATATAATTAATAAAACCTACAATATTTAATAATACCTGCAATAATGAATAAAACCTACAATATTTATTAAAACCTGCAATAATGAATAAAATCTACAATATTTAATAAAACTTGCAATAATTAATAAAATCTACAATACTTAATAAAACCTACAATAATTAATAAAACTTACAATAATTAATTTGCACTATTTATAACGACGACATACGCGACACTACTAAATAATCACTACGTAATCGCTAAATAAACTAAAACTTAGTTTTCCGAAGATGAACTCTATTTGCTCGTAGAATGCAAAGGGCACCGTTCGGAAAGGACGACTGATATTGTTGAACTGATCCTCCCTCGTTAGGATCGATGTGGCGTAATAGGTCGATCCCCACTCTTTCATGGTCAATACTTTTTGGGAAGGAAAAACTGCATGGGAAAGTGTCTTGGAGGTCGCGTTTCTTTTCGTATATTCTTAGAGCAACATCTGTATTTTTTTCTCATACACCACTCGGGGCCTCGAGGCTACTTGGCCACGATGCCGAGGGAGCGCGCGTCTGGACATTATAAAACTGCCTCTTGTCTTCTGCAGGACGACCACCCGCCGATTTCCTGTAACGTCTTACTGCCATCGACGAAGACCTTGCCTATTGTGTTTTCGGCCGTCCCTCTAGACATTAACTTGTAAAAAGAACTTTCAACCTCGAATTCCAATTCCATGTTAGAAATGGTTCATATTACACCGAATGTATGTGTTTAACAATTTTATTTATTTTAGTTTCTTAGTTTCTTCATGCATCGTAATGAAGGTGCGGCAAATTTCATCTTAGTTTCATTCTAATATCATTATACGTTTTGTATGATCCATGTTAATTGCATATTATTTTTTTGCGGAAACAAGAACCTCAAACACTTGGAGTAAGATCGAAGTGGTAATAAAATGTGCAATGCACATAAAACATACAGTAAGTCAATATTTAATATTTCAGGAATAAAGATATTATCCTATCGAACGAAGCTTCGAACGATAAGCAATTAACGCATGCACTCGTTTAAAAACATCGTTCGGCACCCCGCGACGGAGGACAAGCTCGTCCACACAGTCACCCCCTAAATGTAAAGTCATTCAGGTATGAATGACACCAGCCGCTTACGGTCGACCGACGAAGGCGGCTTGCTACCTGAGACGGAGCGCGCCGCTGTTTATTCCTGAAATATTGAATATGGACTTACTGTATGTTTTATGTGCATTGCACATTTTATTACCACTTCGATCTTACTCCAAGTGTTTGAGGTTCTTGTTTCCGCAAAAAAATAATATGCAATTAACATGGATCATACAAAACGTATAATGATATTAGAATGAAACTAAGATGAAATTTGCCGCACCTTCATTACGATGCATGAAGAAACTAAGAAACTAAAACAAATAAAATTGTTAAACACATACATTCGGTGTAATATGAACGATTTCTAACATGGAATTGGAATTCGAGGTTGAAAGTTCTTTTTACAAGTTAATGTCTAGAGGGACGGCCGAAAACACAATAGGCAAGGTCTTCGTCGATGGCAGTAAGACGTTACAGGAAATCGGCGGGTGGTCGTCCTGCAGAAGACAAGAGGCAGTTTTATAATGTCCAGACGCGCGCTCCCTCGGCATCGTGGCCAAGTAGCCTCGAGGCCCCGAGTGGTGTATGAGAAAAAAATACAGATGTTGCTCTAAGAATATACGAAAAGAAACGCGACCTCCAAGACACTTTCCCATGCAGTTTTTCCTTCCCAAAAAGTATTGACCATGAAAGAGTGGGGATCGACCTATTACGCCACATCGATCCTAACGAGTTACAATATTCGAGAACAAATAGAGTTCATCTTCGGAAAACTAAGTTTTAGTTTATTTAGCGATTACATAGTGATTATTTAGTACTGTCGCGTATGTCGTCGTTATAAATAGTGCAAATTAATTATTGTAAGTTTTATTAATTATTGTAGGTTTTATTAAGTATTGTAGATTTTATTAATTATTGCAAGTTTTATTAAATATTGTAGATTTTATTCATTATTGCAGGTTTTATTAAATATTGTAGGTTTTATTCATTATTGCAGGTTTTATTAAATATTGTAGGTTTTATTAATTATATCGTGTTAAAAATTAGTATAAAAGTTAGTGTTAAATAGTTTTAAATTAATTATTTTGAGTGTTAGTTTTGTGTAACCTATAGAGTGTTAAACCCAACGGAGGAACAGCTCGCGGGTCTACTTAATCGCGCAGTTTGTGAACATTTTTCGCGGTCGGGACAATCGCGCAGTGTGTATGGACATTTTTCGCGGACGGGACAATGGCTCAGTGTGTGTGGACACTTTTCGCGGACTTCTGTGGTGTACGTGCGTGTGCGGATTAATTTCATGGATACTCGTGGACAGGACAATTGTGATACGTGACAACTAGAGGGGGCATTAACCCTCTCTACTCGATAATATTCGTAAGAAGATATTTACATTTCTTGCGAATTTTATCGAGTAATCAGAGTTAATGCGATACAAATGGATTCGACTCAAATACCGCGGGCACAAGTTATCGACATCTTCTACGAGGTAAGTAAACAGCTGTTCTACCGACTGTTCCTGCACGTCGTTGAGTCTTTAAAGTGACTGTACGCCCCTGTTGAGCCGTGATCCGCTGACACTCCGTGCGCACGGATTGCCATGATTTCGGTCAATTTTTAAACGCTTGTAACTAAAACAAACGAAGCATTTTTCGCAATTTCGTTATTCTTGATTTTCGTCTTATTTTGCCTCAAAGAATCACCCCTTAAATTTTTTCCCACTAGTTGTCGAACACCCTGTATACTGTTACGAGATTTATTTTATTTTACTCTACTTGATTAAAATAGAGAGATAACTTGTTTTCCAACTAAACATTTACAAAAGATTATTTCCGCAATTTATTCAAAGTTCAAAACTGAACAATTGAACTATAATCGAAATTCAGTTCTACACTCTTTTATAATTCTAAGGCAATAAATATTAATAAGTATTGTTATAATGAAAACCTTCTGTATAAATTAATAAAGCTTTCCCTTTTTCTTTTTTTCCTGCAATGACTGTGAATAAAGACATATTTTGTAGTAGACATTCACATAAAGATACTATGCTAAATTAAAAGTGTGTCTTCGACCCCCCGATGAAGCTAGCAAAATTTGTGTAAAATAATAGATTTGAAAAGTAATCGCCAATCCAGCTTTATATTAAGCTACAATTTTGTTCATTTGCTCTTTCTTAAGTAGATTTCTTGTGAATCCACTGCGTAATTTGTTGCAGACTAAATAATTTCTTTTATACTGTTGTTACAGTGTCATAAACTTTCAAATATCATTTCTGTTGCTTGTTCTTAATTTTAATAAAAGTTCACAATCACAAACTATTAATTAAGATTAATGAGATAGGTACTTAGGTAACCAAATAAGTTCGAGCGGTTTTGTGACGTACTTTTAGTGACAGAAACCTTACAACAGTCGAACAAGATACTTAATGTTCGATTTATAAGTTTGAGTCTGAATACTGTTTGTAAGTATGCGTAGAAAAATGTGCTTATATGCATTGCATTAATGTTATTACGTACAAAATATGCATTACTGTATTGCAATCACCTCGTGTTAACAAGACTAATATAATTTCGCGCAACGATATTAAACAATAATTAAACAGCATTGAGCGAGGTGTGAGAGAGTAAAAATGTTTGCAACATATACCTTTACTTTACTAATTTAATTGATTTTGTGGTTATTTTAAATATTATTATTTGATGTATAATATGTTTGATAAGAATCTACATAT
Source organism: Dufourea novaeangliae (assembly GCF_001272555.1). NCBI lineage: Eukaryota > Metazoa > Arthropoda > Insecta > Hymenoptera > Halictidae > Dufourea > Dufourea novaeangliae. The sequence continues at coordinate 250,151 of NW_015374429.1, read as the reverse complement.
TTTGATAACAAAATGGTATAAACCATTTCGTACAAATGACATTGTAAGTATTCAAATCAGGCTGTCACTAATACCCAATATAAGCTCTTGATGGGACAATAGATTTCTAAATAAGAGAAGTTGTAACTATTATTCAAAATTACGCAAATGATTCTGCGGAGATATATAAGCAAACTACAATGAATTTTTCACTAATTTATGGTAGGTAATTTATACGCGCCTTTGTATTTTACGGTACCATCGGAAATTGTCATTATGTACCTTGTGTATTAATACATAACTATTATTATTACCAATAAATTCTATGCAATTGATACAGGTCATTTCAAAAGTTTTTGCGTTTTTTGTAAGATCAAGTTGTGAAGCAATTTTACACGTTTGACTGTTATTTACACCGTTTCATCTTCTGTTTTCTTTTTCGCGCATCAGCGTAGTGTCAATATACTCTCATTAAAGCGAATTTAGAGCGAGTAGTTGATAGTTTTCGTTCTAACAATGAACGCTGATAAAATGCACACAAGGCACCACATATATGTTTTATGATTACAAAACACGCGTAAATACCAAAATCTAATGAAGGGGAGAAATTGTCAATGTTAGATCTCGAGATTCCGTAACGGTAACTTTAATTTCAAAGATCGAGAACGTTGCGCACACTTGTCAACTATCGATATCGACCGTTCAAAAGTTACAACCAACCAGTTGATAAAAATATGGCAAGAAATCATTGAAAAAATGGAAATTAACTAGATAATCAAACTTATATTCCTTTGTATGCTTTTTTCATAATAAAGTTCACACAGAACACTAATACTTCTAAAATAGCTTGATATAATTAATAGTCAGCTTTAAAATGAAATCGAACTGTCCAGGCACGTTTCACCGTTTAAACCGTCCACTCTTTCAGTACGGGGTAAATGTCGTCACCGTTCTGACCAGTGCCCTCCGCCCAGATGGAACAAAGTGGCCGCACACGGCGCCCCCTCCCCCCCCCCCTTTCCGATGCTCATAACAATGCTCAGTTTCGCGACGTGTTATACAGTGTTAGGGAGTCAAGCGCACAATGTTTGGACTGGAAGAGGGAGGTAACCTCCTCCGGGCACGATTGACACGGGGCAGAAGGAGGAAGAGGCAACGACGGAAGTTGCCTGGGCGGGAGAAGTGGGAACAGACGAAGTAGGAACAACGGCAGGAAGAGGAGGAAGCCGGCGCGAAGAAAGATGGAACAAAGCTCTGGCACGAACTCCACGGTTTCTCGAGCCGTGCGCTACGAAGGTAAGTATCGGTGAACGCAGGGGCCAGATATTATTGTAGGGGAGAGACAGCGACAAAATGGTAAAGAGACAGGGCGAACGGCGAGGACAGAGAGAGAGAAAAGGGACGCCAGCACAGGTACACACGTTGGTAGAAATACAGCGAAAGAAAGGGGGGAAAGAAACGACGGAAAGAAGGATAGAGACGAAGAAAGAGAGAGCCGAGAAAGAGAACGCAATCGCGGTAGGCGGAGGAGAGAAGAGGAGGACCGTTTGTCGGACATACCTTGGGGCCACCCTGGCGTCTAATTACGTGTAATGCACTCCCGGCTTGCCAGGCCTCGAGTTGCCGCCAGAGAAGAGCCAGGTGAAAAACTCGGGTCGCGCAACGGCAAAACCCTGGCGATCGCGGGGACGCGGTGCTATGTCCGGCACGCTCGGACCCACACGACGAAGAACGACCGGTGGATATACACAACGTGGTGCCCGACGTGGACGGTGGACGACCACGTTCTCCAGGACATCGATCCTCACATGCACGGGGGAATATCGTGTCTTTTCCGCCGGGCCCACGTTCTGATCCCGTGGAATGTCACCGCCACCTTCTAACTGCTAAAATGAAGACGTGTTCTTCACTATGTTCGAACGGCCCGATATGATTCTCGGCTATAGCCCCCTGCTGACGTATACACTCGGTTACGGTTTGGAGAACGTTATTCGGATCGAGTTTCTTGCTTCGGAACTACGCTACGAAAATTTGTTTGTGGGAGATATTCGCTCGGAATATTAATCACTCACGATTTGAATTAACAATAAATAATAATCCATGTGCACTGGTCAGTAAATTGTTGCGTTATTATGCCCTGAATTAAACTTGATCAGACGTAAAATCCAATCAAGGATATATATTTATGTGTCGTTTGATTGTTGTCATGCAAATTCATACTTGTGTCAGAGTAACTGTGCTACACACATGTAACCTTTCGAATAAAATTACTTCAAACTTTGAATCGATTGGTTCTTAAGAAATGGAAAATACACAAAAAGTAGATGTAAAATTTGAGTACGTTGGATACTGAAAACAAATATTCAAAAACCTGATATCTATTGAAATATAGGTACAGAGTGAATCTCGTAACGTGACGACTTCAAATAACTCGTAAGTTATTTATTGTACAAAAAAAATTATTCAAACAAACGCTGCATAGTTTCCAGAGGGGACATACAGTGCTGTAATCTGTTTCTTATTATTTTGTTTTTTTATCGAGATATGAGAGTCACTTCAGTTTTTTAAATAGAATGCCCAATATTTTGTCCCGAATTCGGATAAAGCACCAAATTCTCAGTAAAAAAGTGTTATACCAGAAGGGGCTTAAAATTGATTTATTATATTTCAATCTCAATTCTCCTTTACACTTAGTATAGTGAAGTATTTATGGTTAATAGGAGATATGTAAGGCAGTAAACTAATCGTATCATTATATTTCTCTCTTGCTACAGGTCTTGAAGTTGTGTACAGTGGCAATATAGTAATTTTGCTACATATTACTATTTCACTTAAAGCTGTCGAAAGAAAACTAAACGGAATGAGAACCATGATTTCTCATCGCTTCATTTGAGCAATAACACCGTTGCCAATCTTGTTTATGGCATTGCATTTTTAAGACATCAGCTATTATCCGCTGTAAAGACTTTAAGGGCAGTGCACACTGAAGTCGTAATAATTAATAATTAATACGATTAGAAAGTTGTTTCAATTACTGATTATTACTAATTGATTTATTCCACTTTAAAAAAAAATATTCTTGCGATAACATTTTACAGTTAAACTTCTTTCGATTAATTTCTGAAGATATTATGCACCATTTACTGTGTTATGGTGCAAGTAAAGTAAAACTATCATTAATTCATTTTTTTTCCAAAAATGGACTTATACCACTTTAAAAAGCGGCTCATATGAAAGAATGACTTCTGATGATCTTTTAACACGCTGCATTGAAATAAATACTCAAAATTATAACGCAACTTTCAATAAGTGTAAATATATGGCACCTCGCTCCGAAATACATGTTTTGTGGTAAAACGTTCTTAAAATTTCGGCCTGGGTTTCGGCATGCGTGTTTAATGAGGGATATAAACGTTTATTAAGAATTATTGACTAATTGGGTATTAATATTAGTTGTAATGCTGAAAACTTTGTCATCAATCGAGATTAAGAACGCATCGCTGAAGTGAATCGTCGTAATACAAGCGCGTCAAAATAAGGTAGAGTTGCTTGAAAAGAAGAAAAAAGCGGGTTAGAAATGGAATATTAAATCACGGAATGATTCTTGTATGGTGCAGGAATAGCTGATTAAAGTTAAAGAGCTTTAAAAAAAAACTTTAAATGCGTTTTTCTCAAAACGCGATTTTTTTCACGGGCGCCACGATAAAAAGTTCAATTATAGATCGATTTAAAAAATTCTTGCGACATTTTATTTACAAATCACGGCGCTATCGTGTTACCTGCGGAGATTAACTTTCGATCACACATTTTTTACTTATGGACAAATTTATGCGTGAAAGAATCCGTGTTTTTCCAACATTTTACTTAAACACGTTCCAAAGATCGCCAAATTGTTTTTTTGGATTAAGGATAAATAAGGCGGAAGCCGTTAACAGATATTTTAAGAAAATTCTTGGTTTTTCTGACTTAAGACGATCCTGTATCATGAGTTCTGATGGCACCCGTAAACATTTCCACAGTAGTAACATGAGTGTACAGATTTGATGCAAAAATTGATAATATTCAAACAATGACTAGTTTTTATTCGTTACATATGTAGTAATAAAGATCGAAACGGCATTTTACCGTACGTTGTTCTATTGTTTTTCTGTAAATTCGGTACTTGAACAGCTTAGGCTGGGAAATTTTATTTCACCACTATTAATAGTTCAGGGAGATACCGTAATCGTAGTTTGTATAACGTAAAAGTTTCCCAAGGACGGTAACTGTGTCCTTTTCTATTAGCCTCATTATGTAGTCTGGAACCACTGAAATCATCTGTAATTATAGCTTCTTTGTGGGCACGCACCTAAGAAACTTTTTCCTACAATTCAGTATCAATACAAGGCTGTGCAAAATCCTTTCGTACTTAAAGATTTGAACTTTATGTTGATCAAACAACAACCACATTTTCTTGCGAACGTGGTATTGATGTCCTCTTTTAGTATTTCATACAAACATCGATACTGCTGTTTTGAATGCATATTCATTATTTACATTAGCTCATTCACGTTAAACAAATTTCTAAAATGGACGAAAAGAGGACTTTTCTCTAAACATTAGACTAGAGTTCATAGGACCTAAGATAGTGACAGAAATTGGATCTTAACAAACTTGCAAAGTAAGAGTCATACATACTGTAAAAGATATTATGAAACAAACTTCGAAAACAGAAATATTTGAGAATAAATAATCACATGGAAGAGAAAAAAAATGAAAGTATTACTTACATGAAACAAATCTAATTCAAAGTATTTACAAATATGTTTCTTTTGAAGAGTATAAGAAAGTTAAGTATGAAACATTTTTGTCCTAATGATCATTCTTTTGACAGAAAACAGTTTTCATCGCGTTATCTTAATGTTTAATAATCTAATGGCTTACGCTTTTTATGGTTGAACTTGTCACAAATCCAAGGAATTGTCAGAACAGATTGTAAATATTTCATATCAAGCAAAAGACATTCTATCGTCAAACAATCATGGCCGACAGTTTAATACGCCCAGTGCTCCATATAATAGTACATATGGGTCACAACGATGGTACTTTAAAAGTTTCTAAATTCTAGAACAATGTACCTGTTTCATTAGTTAAGAAATCTATCAGATTTGAAAAAATGACGGTGTTGAACTATCGAAAATAGAATAGAATCGTTGGTATTATGCACAGTACATATACAATTCTTTAAACACACGATCACTGGTCTATTCAGGGTACGACGATGTTAAGGCATTCCAAAGCATTATATTCGATATTGTAATTTCAGTCGTGCAAGTACCCAATAATTTCATGTACTGTGATATGACACTTAATTCACCGTCGGCTCAAATTTGAAAATTAGTCGAAAAAGGGTCGTCGCGGGCTCTGAAGCCAGGATCCTTTAATCGTAAGGTGATCTTTCCCCGTGGTCTTCCAAAGAACCGGTGGAGCAAGACCACGATGGCGATCATTTAGCGTAGCTAAGATGTCGGTAGAGGTTTTTTGTCGCGACAGCTTATTATGAATAATGATTTATATCTTCCCCCGATGGGGTGTCCTCTGCGAGCGAGTGAACGAGCCGCTCTACGAGGGCGGGATAAGGATAGTTTCAAAGGGGTCGTAACGGAGGAAGGGAGACCGATCGAGGGGTTAATAACGGTCGCGTGTTGTAATACCCGCCATTATCGACAAACCAACTGCCTAACAAGCTACCTGCTAATAACACAGAACGGCAGAGCACACACGATCACGTGCGTGATCTTTTTACATGAGACCCTTCGAATTTTTGTCATTGCGATACCTAATCATCGGTACGATAGTTTAAGCGGATCAATCGAAATAAGACACACCGTAGGGCTATAATGACGATTATAACTGAGGTGTCGAAGCAAGATGGAATAGAAAATATTTCCTCTGTAGAATAAGGGGAAGACAATGCACGCCCAGAATGTGGTCAGAATATTTCGAAAAATAAAGTGTAACGTTCAGTGCGAACTCAGTTTCTAAGATTTTTTGTACGATTAATTGATTGCATTTTAAAGAAATAAATTTCTTCTCATTTTTACGCGAAGCTCTTTCTCCGAATAATTTAATTTATTGCAGTACATGTAAGTGTCAATTATTCTTAGAGAAACACAAAAGATAAAGAAAAGTTCGCATTCACGAAACAGAAATAAGATGATTAAAAATTTGTTTATTGCTTAATAAATTATTACAAAATAAAATTCATTTAATTTACTCTTCTTCTTGTACTCGCACCAACTTCGAGACCAAAAACAGTTCTCACATTATTAAACTATATACATGTGTAACAAAAATGGTGGAGGACCGGAAAATTAGCGACTCGTGAGGTGATGTGAAACAAATTTTTCCTTAGCAAAAATATTATCTGAGGTTTTGTTAACGAGATATTAACGAAAAACCCCGACCAATCAGAGCGCGAGTCTGCCGGCCGAGTTCCCGCGGTAACGTTGCCTACGCGCTACGATTGGTAGCTAACGTTACCACGGAATACAAACGTGTTTTTCAAGTGTTCATTTTGCATCTAAGAAAGACGCTTTAAATTCTCAAAGAGCCGATATTTTCTTAAAAATTCGTTTCAAACGAATTATGCTAGAAAGTAAACAGTACTTTCCCAGGGAATATCATCTGTTTCCAAAATTGGAAACACCTTTACGTAGTGGGCGATTTCAGGACTTAAAAGATGTAAAACTAACTGTAATCCAATGAATACAAGAGACTCTAAAAAATATTTTTTTTAATGGCCTAAAAAACCAGTTTTGCTCTGGGACAAGTGCATAGAGTTAAACAGAAATTATATTCCAAAATTACAATGTTATACAGGGTGTCTCACCCGATTTTGACATCTTGATTTTCTCGCTATTGTTACTCGTAGTAAAAAATGTTTCAGCGGAGGCTTGAATGGTATCAAGTGGAGCATATTCTGATGTTATTAATTTTTCTGTGAGTGGACGCGTGAAGGTCATATAAAGGTTAACTTTGTTTTTTTTTAATGGAATAAGGTATTTTTTAATACATCAATCGATGCAGCTGGATATTCGTTATAAAAAAGTACTAACCTATCTATGTCGAAAATTGAGTAGTTCAGGAGATATTTCAATTTAAATAATTCTAAAATACCATTACTGTCGTACTTTATTACCATTCCTGTAAACTGTAAATAAACGCTAACGTCTTAGCACGACAGTAATGGTGTTTTAGAATTATTTAAATTGAAATATCTCCTGAACTATTAACTTTTCGACATACATACGTTAGTACTTTTTTTATAACAAATGCCCTCCTGCATCAATTGATGTATTAAAAAATATCTCATTCCATTTAAAAAAACAAAGTTTACCTTTATATGACCTTTACGCGTCCACTCACGAAAAAACTAATGACATCAGAATATGCTCCACTCGATACCATTCAAGCCTCCGCTGCAACATTTTTTGCTACGAGTAACAATGGCGAGAAAATCAAGATGTCAAAATCGGGTGAGACACCTTGTATAAACGAAAGTTAATAAAATAAAAGATTTATAATACAAATCCCAGAACTTCATAAAATATACACATGAAGGAACATAACATGAATTGATACTACCATGGTTGATACGTTACTATTTGTATTTTTCCGATTAAAATAGTACGATCGAAATAATGAAATAAATATTAGAAAATATTATTATAGTGACTGCAAAACGCAGGTGTTTATTGAAGGTTGAAGAAATTACAATTAAACGAATAATAGTTGTAGGCATGCTTTTTAAACACGAAATGGCAAAAGGCACAGAATAATGAAAAAGAACACGCAACTTCAATCACAGCATTAGGTACAATTATGTGTTAATTTCTTTTAAAGTTAAAATTATTGGATATTAAAGATCTAATAAGTAACGTGTAAGCAATATTAATTGGCCGCATTTCCGTAAAATAAAAAAATTGCAGTCCACAGTTTGAAATATTAGTTGCTTGTTGATGAATTTGGTCGTTACATTCTTATTTTTAAACGAAAACAACATCTTTATTGCATTTTCTTTCTTCTAAGGACAAATTGTAGCTTTCAAATCTCAATAGGCGGCATAAATACACTTTTTTTCACATAAAATACTTATATTGTACAGGCTGTTCTATGTACATAAAAAAATATCTCAAAGCATATGCTACTCTTCAAGAATAAAAATTTATAATTGCTTTGTAAGTATGCACATTGAATTACCTACGTAGGTCATTTTAAAAGTTAGTGAAATGAAGTAGAAATGACATCAGTAACTCTGAAATTTTTAATTTATTGAAGATTTTCATTTGTTATAAGAATAGCTGTGACGTATTAAGATCCAATGTATACTCTATACTTATTGTTGGTATTTTATATACAACTGCTTGAACAAATGTGCTTTCATGTTGAGTGCCGCATGTATTAACAATTTATCAGAAACAAATCCAAATACAAGTTTCTCTAGAGTGCTTACACGTTGGTCTATAAAAATGGAATATCGTTGGTCTAAGTGCATTGATTTTTATGGGGATTATATTAATACATAAAAATATTTGAGAACTGATATAAATTTTTGTTCTCCTCCACACCGATAACTTTTTAAATGACCCACGCGAAGTCAAGTGTTTTCTGTGAAAGATGATTTAATCTACAGACTCCTCTCGATTATCGTCCCGAACTCGGGCCCGTGCCAGGACAATAATCTTATAGGGAGAAATGCTTCAGACCCTTGTGAATTCATTTTTTACCCGAAGCCCGAGCCTCGACAACAGACGCGGAGGAGCAACAAAGTATGCGCTTGACAGGTTCCACTGCCCCCCCCCCCCTCCTCAGTGGTGGCAATAACGCATGGACAATAATCGTGTAGAACAAGCCAGACGATAATCGAGAGAAGACTATATTGGTTGTAGGATACGAAGGAATGGTGCTAGAAAATAATATTTTACCGTGTCCCGCGTCTCGTCTCATCTACGATTTGAAGTTTAAAATCCAATAAAAAAAATTGTGTTGCACTATTTTATAGACTCGTTGAATTTTTGTCAGTTTCATTTTCCAGAATCATAAAGTTAAACGAATTTATATTACTGATATGTATCATGAATCATTGATATTGCATGCAATGGGGATGACGTGAACGTACGCGTCATGGTGATGTTACTCTTTTCTATGGTTGGTGACGTGTGCATCCACGTTCATCCGTTTTTTTATGAAAAACAATCTTATTTCTGTTTAAAATTTTATAAAATACTAACAGTAGCATAAAAAAATACATTTTACCTACCGATTTTGTATAACGCATTCAATGTGTTAAATAATATATGTATTTCGTAACAAACAGACTGATATATGTATACCTATGGATTAAGACAGTGCTGGGCAGCGTAGGGGCACCTCACGCTGCCTGTTTCCCTTCCAACCTTTCTTTCGGACTGTGTGTCTTCGTAGAAACAAAGAAGTCCAGACTCTTGTCTCTGTCACTCCATGGTAGCGGTGAACGATGCTAGGGACAAGTTTTAGCTCCCGGGAGCCAACTTTGCCACCGCTGGATTAAGAGAAACGCTTGAAACTACACTTTCATTGAATTTAAACAGAAATAACTTATCGACCTTTCGTGTTTTATCTATAATGAACTGCGGGGTAATAGGTGCATCGACCTACTTGCTCAAGCTATTCTTCGAATTAACGCTTATTACAGAAGAACCGAGGTAACACAAATCAGCCTTCTCGACACAAGAAGACAAGTAGGCGGCATGGTCCGCACAAAAGGTACTCGGCAAAAGTCAATCAGTAGCGGAACAATTATATCCGCTCAAGTGGACTACTCCGATCCCCTTCTTTTTGTACCACTTGGCTTCACCTGTCATCGGCCGGCGGGTCCAGGAGCAAGAGAATCAACCAAATAAAGAGGACGAAGAACGTGAACGAAGGAGCAGCCTTTACGAGTCGCAAAATAACAGGGCGCAACTATGACTACCAACTTCCGACCAGCAGTTTTCTGTTCCTTACCAATCTTTTTCTTCGTTCCTCCCCCCTTTGAAGTACAGAGATTCCTTTATGCTCTGTTTACTGTGGTCTGGGCGACATTACCGTACGTTATGTACAGTGTTTCATATAAAGACAATGTTAGATTATTGTAGAAGTACATATTACTATTTTTCATGTAGGGGAGAGTGGAGCAATTACGAACACCTAAGCAAAAAAAAACAGAACAAAGGCTGAGTGAGAAACGAATTTGTGTAGTACTTATAATCATACTTAAACTATTCATCTACAAACTACTATATCCAATTTGGGAAAAATTATAATAAAAATCAACTTTTTAGTGAAAAAATAAAACCCTTGGTGTTCATGATTACCCGACTGATATAATTAATGCCGATAAAAACTAATTATCACATAAGTCGCACAGAAAGCCTCTGGATGTGTTTTCAGTAAAAACTTTTTACTGCTGCTGCATTTTTTATGTGCCCATAAGTTACGTTTGTAACACATGATCCAGTCTTCCGTAGGTCCCATTCGATTTGTTCGTCAATAGGTACCCCACGACGTCAAAAAATAAAAAAAAATTACTTTAGAGGTCAGAAAACAGACAACACATTGGTGATAAAATGTTGTTTTATATGTGCTTATTTCAACTGAATAAGTCCGAAATTGTATGTATCATTAATGCGACAGTAACTACAGTAGAACTCCACATATCTGAACTCCTCGGAGGACAGACAGTTCATATAATCGGGCTGTTCAAATATGTAATAGGAGTCCACCTATTCTCCCCACTATTCACTCTTCACAACTGTTCGTTCAAATAATATAGTAGGTCAAGTTCAAATAAGTGGATTCAATCACACATTCACACAAATACACATTTGGCCTGGCATACCAATTTTGAATACCATGTTTCGAAAATAATTAATTTATTAATTATTTAGTAGATACAAAAATTAGTGCAAAATTAATACAAAAACAATTCTTTTGTTTTTATTTATGCCATTTATAGCCGCTTTCACTTTAACAGTAAGCACATTTCTCTTTTTATGCATCGAATTGGAAGCCATCTCGAGATACTATGATAGAATGCTCAAAATTCGTTACGTGACCAACTAAACGCATATATGAGCGTAGAGTATGATTCTGTTTTATTTCTTGCATTCTAAAGACGTGCATATAACTGGAGGGACGTTCAGGCGTCGACGTCGCGTCGTTCAGATAGTAAGAGCTCGGTAGGAGTTCCGTTTATCGGGCACTCGCTAAAATTTCGATGAAATAAATGGAGTTCAAATACGCGGAGTTCTATTATACATGCAATTGAAAATAGCTAAAATATTACTTGAAAAACGATGAAAATAATACATTTTGTTTATCTTGATCGGCATGCACAGTCTCTGCTTATTACTTTCTTCCCAGCAATGGATGTGAGCTAAGCTGTCAGCTAGTGGAGGGAGATCAGTTTTTCTGTTTCAACACACCGTAATCATTGCGTTCGCAATTACCCTGCGTTCATGTTTACCCCCACTCTGCCCTACACCAAGTAACATAAGACTTATATACATAAGTTGTTACATAAGTAACATAAATTTAAGAAAAGGAGATATTTCGTTAAAGATATATACATATTTTAGGCCACGTTTATTATTTCCTACTAGTATAAGCGTTGCCCATCGAACTCTGGCATCCTCCAAACAATATTTCTATCAGGCTTCCAACAATTTACTGTATCTTCGATAAGATTCCGAATACTTATGAGCGTAAGTGTACACTGATCTTATTTGATTCGTAGCGGCATCGTATAAATATAAGAATAACGTCTAGGTAATTGTTAGTCTGCATTAGTATGTAGTAAGTTCTGATTAGCAGGACACCTAATCATTGTGTGCACAACAAAGTACACCTACAGTCGTATTGTAAATAACTTTCTGATATGGACATGATAGGAATTATTTGTAGTATTAGAAATACTACAAATAATTTGGTAATTATACAGGATAAGGGAGCCACCTCCGATTTGAATGACCTTGAAATATGCTATCAATGCCATCATTCTGAACAACGTTTTCCTATACATATAGTAGTCGGCCACTTTCAGTTTTCGAGATATTCGCAAAACAAATTAGTTTAAAGCCACATAATTCTTCGACAGCATTTGCGTTTAATAGAATGTTATATACATGTCTCTTGTTTACATTTCTTATGTTCCATGAAAAGTATACAAGTGATTTTTGTAGTGTAATGTTATAACATTAGTTTCACTGCTCCAAAATGAAATTCTACAAACTTCTAGCTTTAATGACAAATTCTTGCACAATATACCTATAGTATTTATGTGTTATGAAGATATATATGGTATGATGTAAAATCGTGGACGTTTACTCAAATATACATCATTTTCCTGGCACCCAGCATCCCACCATACATCACCCAGTGTTAACGCATCCAATATCTCACCAAACACAAAACACACGCGCACACAGACACACACTCACACACGATGTGCTTTGAAGTCCAACGAAGAAACTTTTTCCTATTTTTTTCACAATACAGAAATACTGTAAATATTCACTCTTAATTTCAGAGAAAATGTTAACAAATACGTAGCATTCGATACACATAGTGTTAAACATATTTTTGTGAATATCTCGAAAACTGAAAGAGACCGATTATTATATGAATGGAAAAAAGTTGTCCAGAATAATGACCTTAACAACATTTCAAAGTGGCTCCCTTATTCTGTATAATTATCATTAATTTGTGTTTAACTAAATGTTTGTTAGTGTGTAGATTATGTTTTAAACATAACGTACTTAATATCAGTACTTTTATGTTATAAATGTTTTTATTATTTAAATGTAAGCTTTATATACAGTGGCGGCCATATACTTACGTACAAATTTCATTTTAACTTTTAAACTACCTGCATTCTGTTCGAAAGTTCATAAAGATATGGAAATCATGTTTTTATAAAATTTGAGCCTTCTTTTATTAAATACTACTAAAGTTTTAATTTATTTATAGAATTCAACAAATTTGTAAATATTTTATGTTTAACAGTAGTTTTTGAAGCGAACAATTACTTACGTACAAATGAAAAATTTATATATCCCTGTATCAAATGTTAACTTACAAATATTAATACTTAATATCTAGTAGCTAGTCCTTTTTGCCATAACACAGCTGCACTTCTCCGTGGCATGGAATCAATTAATCTGATACACCTATCCACAGGTATCGACTTCCACGTTTCTTCTACTAAAGTGTGCAATTCTTCTAAATTTTTCGGTTTTCGTTGTTGTATGTATTTCTCTACATCAATCCACAGCATCTCGATGGGGTTGAGGTCGGGAGACTGTGCCGGCCATTTCAAACAATTAATATTCTGATAGAATAAAAAGGTTTTCATGACACGTGCAGTATGTTTCGGGTCGTTATATGCTTGATAAATCCAATCATTTGTCAAGAATCTTTCTGCATATGGTAGGAGTACCTCTTTTACTATATTTAAATAAACATAACGGTCCATGATTCCCTGTATTCGATGAATGGGACCCACACCATTCATGGACATTGCGCCCCAAATGAGTACTGATCCACCACCTCCTTTGATCGTTGATTTTGTACAATTTTTTCGGTATTCCTCTCCGATGCGACGCCTAACATAAGTTTTGCTATCTGATCCAAGTCTATTAAATTTCGATTCGTCTGTGAAAATTACATTGGACCACTGCTCCCCTGTCCAATTTAAGTGCTCCTTCGCGAAAGCAATTCTGGCTCGACGGTTTTTTTCTGAAATAAAGGACTTCTTTCTTGCAACTCTTCTTTTTAATCCAAATTCGTTCAATCGATGTCAAAATGTTCTCACGCTAATGTTTTGGTCAAGATTTGGCATTATTTCTTTATGAATGTCAATGGGTGTCTTAAATCTGTTCGCTTCAGATGAGCGATGAATAATCCGATCGGTTCTAGCGTCCGTTTTTCGCCTCCTAATTTGCCAAGGAATATCATCTACGGTTCCATGACGCTTAATATGTTGCATTGCTTGACAACAAGCCATTGCACATATTCCTAGCTCTGTAGCTATCTCATGGAATGTTTTCCCAGCTTTACAAAAAGATTCTACTTGACGTCGTTGATTTGGTGTCACTTTCTTTTCTCTGATCATAGTAATCACTTACAGTACACTTATTACTAACTCAACAGTTCGACGGACATTGACGAAAGTTGTTTACACCGTTGATATTTCGACTTACGCCGCGACTACCACAGTGTACGTAAGTAATTGTCCGCCCTAATAGCAATAGCTTACATAAATCACTTTGAATTCTGGGAATGAAAAAAACTTTATTGAGACTTTATAACAGAAGGTTCAAAGACTCAAAAAACATATTTTAGATATTTTTACATGATTCACAGAAAGCTGTGTGCCATTTGAAAATTACTATTTGACTTGTACATAAGTATATGGCCGCCACTGTATGTATATTCTATGTGTAGTAAAACCATAAATAAACTAATTCATATGGAGATAGTTTAACTATTATTAGATGTAATTATTAATACTCTTTGTAGCCCAACAGTTTCAGTATTATACAGTAGACTCTTTTTAAGATCTCGTATCAATTAGGCAAGATACTACATATACAAAATTAATTGATTTTAGACTTAATATTTGCAGGGATGCCTTGCAAATTCAATAAATGAGAAAACATAGATTAATTTTCAGAAACTAGAACAACGTAAAAATTGTTTTATCCGATTAACACGTTAACTGCCACAGTGAACAAAAACCGTACATAATCTGATACACTTTATCTCCTTTTCAAGTTATAAATCATCGAGAATATACATGCGTTTAGTTAATAGACACTGTTTCACTTGCTTTAAATTATACTTCGATGTTAATTTACGGTAAAAAATTGTAACTGTATTTAAATAATCCGTCTCTTTGCAATTCACGTGTCAGTGACACGGTGTTACCAGTGTTTGGGTGATTAGGCAGTTAAAGTGTTAAGGAGTTCTACATATAAGTTACAGGTTACATAGAAGTGGCATTAAAGATTGATTCACGCTAGCGGTCACGGTACGATCAGATCATTCACACGTAACCCAATGAGGGAGGTATAGTCTAGATTCTAGATTCGAGATTCAGACTGATCGTGATCTGACCTCACCTTTTACCGTTAGTGTGAATCTGGCTGAAATATTATTAACTTTTCCACTGCACTAAGTTCTAAGCAAGCGGTTGTAAACTCCGCCGTCCAACCGTTAACTATCAATTTTTCTTATTTTATCAAATGTTGCCACATGTTTAGGACTGGTTCAGACGAGCGGTTCGTGGCAGTTTGCCACAGCGGTTTAGCAGAACATAACTTTGTATGAAGCAGTTCATTGGATGATTATGAATTTACCGCCTAGTAACAGCTAAAATTTACGTCCCATGTGAAATATTTGTCTGAACCGGACCTTAACGTTATCAGTGGTATTTATGCAAACTATCTGCATAAACGTACTATGTATCGTATTATACCATTGCTTGCCGTATCATTTTACCATTCCATATAAAAATCACGGGTACACGGTTCATGAGTGTCTGTATCAGTGGATCTCTTTTAAAAATGAATAGGCATGGGTTCCTATATTAGTACAATATGTTTTCCTCATTCAACGTCAAATTGTGCACCCCTTTTATTCAAATCACGTTGCATAGGTTCGGTATAATAACTGATGTTTGGAAGATTTGTTTGTATTACCATCGTAAAAGAATGGTTTACTTATGTTGGTTCACATTAATTTCTTCAGTAGTAATAAACTGCACACTCTCGTCTTTACAATTACCATGATTTTTCGAGTTTCTTATGTCTAAATCATCGACATGCAGATTTTAAACAATACTGGTAACTCATGTTAGCAGTGGACATAATAATTATGAATATAATTTTTGGTCTTATAATAGCCGAAAGGACATTCTTTAACCGATTTAGCCTACTGTACCATGCATGGGACGGATGATCCCCAGCAACCCTTAAATGAATTATTTTCTTTCGTATTTTTCCGATGATTGTCGAACCTCCTTAATTCGATCAACAATGAAAATTCCAATGAAATTCTGACTAAATTAGTTTCAGGTCTAAATGGATTAATAGTCTGAATAATTTCATATCGTTCATTAGGACAGTTACGCATTGAGGAGTTGTTTAAAATACAGTGAAAAAGGAGTATTCAATACAATGGGGTGTCATGTTTGTTAACTCTCGGAATACTGACAATTCAAGGAATTGCACAAATGACGAGGCATAACAGACACTCATATCCATAGTGTTTCAATCTGTAACTTCAAAAAGTAAGTTTGTAACAATACGACAAATCATTTTTTATTCGTAAAGATTTTGCAAATAGAGCAATCCTGAAGTATCGTCGTCAAGTATCAAATGCAAATTGAAAAATTTAAAACGTTCTATACCTGGATTCGTTTAGAGTTTAGACCCATTTTTAGATGGGTGATAGTTAAAAAAATATTGAGATAAAAAAAAGTGGGTTTTGTCCTATTTTAGAAAAAAAAAATTGGGTTTTGCCCCTCCTTCCCGGAGAAAAAAAATTGCATTGCCCCCCCCTCCAATTTTAATTAGTATTAAGACTGTAATTAAATTAATAATTCAATTGGGGATAATCTCATGCAATTAATTAATATTGCCATTTTAAATATCTATTATCATTCTCTCATGTTGCATTTTTTTGGTTTTACTGTAAGGAAAGAAGTAATTACAGGTTACAATTTTTAATAAATGTGTTTAAACAATAAATATAAATTATAGCACGCAGTGAGAACGTATTTATACAAGCAATTATAAATAGATACATGAAGGAAAGGAGAAGATTTTCAAATACATACGTAAAGAAAGGGAAGTCATACAAAATTGTTGTGTGGAAAAACCGCTGGCAGTTCTTCAAATCTGTAAACACAGCGTAGCAGTAATAAACACCATGTATGATTATAATCATGCAATTTCTACATATACCCATTAATTCTCTATAGAATTATAATCACAGAACTTTTCATACATATTAATACAACGATAACAAATACTTTCATTGTGTATACGTGTAAAGGAAACCGACTTTACCTTCAAAATTGAACGATAAAAACGTGAAAAGCTTACAAGGTTTTCTACATCTATTGATCATTGTTTATACTATTCACCTTCAAAATTATTTACTTCCTCTCATCCTAATACCAATATAGCGATCAGTGCTCCGAATTTAGAATAGTATTCCAATTATTACTCCCCATGCGCGATTGATAAGTACTTAAACTGCCATCTGAATTCGATGTTCAATCACCGTTTGACAAGCAATTGTGAAGAATTAATGTATGTAGTTAGAAGATTCTCGATCGTTTTATCGGTAGAATAGCTTGGCTCCATCTGTGCGTGTACACAGCAGATATACATACGTTTGCCGGTCGGATGCAATTACAGATCGGGGCCGAACCGAGAAAAACGCCCAGTGCGTCGCTTGCCAATTACAGGAAGGAATGGCAAGGGAGGCTCCAATTTGCTGTTAAGTTCTCTAAACGAAGGGCGGAAACACAGTAGAAGGGTGTGGCGGCTTTAACCGATCGAGAAACGTACGACTTTTCTACATTCAGGTGACGTATACCCATACGTTATTATACCCACGCATACTACGAGCAATGATGTTTGCTAGAGAATCAATTGTACTTGACAAAAACTTGATATCGACTCATCAACTATAATGGACAGGTTTGAACAATCCGAAGAAAATACTGCAACCATAAGCTTGTTTTAAAACAAGCAAAACTGTACCAAATACAATAATATCGCAATTTGCAATGCAATCGTAGTCGCTAATAACCCTACTGTTACATTTTGATGCGACTATAGAGAATCGATTTTAAAAAAAAAATTCCTTGTTTAGAGCATTTAACTGATTGGAAGTGTCTTTCAGCAACCAATTTTTAACCATCTTCGCTGTATATTTTGAATCACAATCTTGCTGTGACAAATCTGTCCATAGGACTATCAACAAAAGCCAATTGTCCTATACCAGATACTACCATACTGCCTCAAACCATAATAATACGTACATACATTTACTATGTGTAACAGTATTTACAAAATTTTGTGTTTACAGTTACGAATTTCTTTTCCTCCGAATTTGTAGCTGCCTCTTCATTCCAATAATATTAAAAACACCATACGCAGCTGCATTACTATCTTGATCTTACAAGAAATACCTATTCTATTTGTCAGTAGGATGCTACAGAAGTACATATTACACGACTCTCACAGCATATATTAACCATTGTATTCCAAACGCATCAGAAATAAAGGCTTAAATATACTTTAGTCTGTAGATACTTAAAAGAAGATTGAATAAATTGTTTAATTGGCCAGGTAAATTTTTCGTTGATTTTCTTTTGGGTAAAATAGTCAATTTGAGTAAGAGTTTAAATAAAGTATCTACAGTCAAGTCATTACCTACTACCATTTGCCCTTGTAGAGTGAGTCAAATCGAAGATAGTTCAGTACATTTAAGTTTGGTTTCGTATTTGCGTACTATAGCTCGTATACATATGTCAATTTCAAGGTGAATCACGGAACTAAAATTTCGAAACATTTTATTTGATGTTCTCGGGATTTGATCTTTCTTTGTGAATAATACGAAAATCATAAAAATTAGAACCTTTCGTATAAAACTGTAAACGATTAAATATCAATCCGAGAACTGCGCTGATTAATTAAAGTACACCTTAGGCCTACTGCAAACAGTAAGAAAACTATCAAGCTCGAAAACTGATAATCGAACTCGAACTTACAAGGTTTAAAATAGAAACTTGGAATGAACTGGTGACGATTGACTAACTAAATATCAATACAATAACTAACTACTACGTTGTTGCACATGGAATGAGTATTTCGTTACTGGCACTTGATATTATATTCAACATTGTACAAATTTTATTAGACAAAGTAAGATTAAATAGACTCTATACACGTTTTTCATTGAAGTACATATGTTACATTCATGTTATATTCGTTACATGATTAAGTTTCTGAATTTGAAGATGACTCTTCAAAGACATTTTCAGCTGCCACCTTCCGCCACATGTTGTCATAGCTAAGTACTATTATTTGGCAGAAATGTTTGTGCATCTTTATAAAGTTTATTTATGAATTTGACTTAAATGTCCATCTTTTAATGCACATGCAGGAAATAGCCGAATTTACTCAGATTGATTCTCCACCTGAATTAACTATAGTATTTAACATAACTCATTTCATTGTTATTTTACATAGCACCTTAAAACGAGTAGAGTGCACTGCTTAGTTTTGCAGTAAAGGAAGGCGCTACGTTAATAATTTTCATTCATAAAAGTAGCATCAAATATACCTATCAGTAAAATCACCCATTTCACGTGCACCGACCTACATAATTAGTAGCTTTTAAAAGTGTGCAGGAAAAAATATTTATTCTATATATATAGAATTGGAAAATCTCTTCCTAAAAGTTATGAACCACAACTCTATAATGGAAAACGTACGGTCTCGGTGACAATGAGTAAAGATGATTTGAAATTAAAACGTTCACGCATAAGGAATCGACGGATTACACAAGAATAAGACAGAGGTGGTTTACAAGCAATTCGTTGGCATACAGATCACTGGTTTCGAGGACGCAACAGTGAGAATGGAACAACATGGGTGTGAGACACGAGTGAGCCGAGTCGGACAGGTAATCGAAAATGCGATGCGAGTGCCACGCCGGCGGTCTTTGTCGGCAAGCCTGCACGAGCAAATGCAAAAGGCATGAATGCAGCTGAAACGGCGCGAGCGGGGTCACGAAAGGCGTACGGTGGAGAGCGACGTCTGCTGACGCAGTCCGGAGCTTCCTCTTTGGCGAGACTTCCTGTCGGAAACGATCGTCGCGATTCGCACGAGCTAAGCGCCCATTCCAATGTTATGATTAATTAAACTCTCGATCGCATCACATTACACGAAACTCGGAGAATCGTACATGGGAAGATCAGTTTTATTGGTAGACTGATGGTGTCTATAAATGTTTGCAGTTTTTCAAACTGTCCTGTAGGAATAAATATGAAATAGAAATTTTGTATTTTTCACGAATCACTTCGTGTAGTTAACAGATTTTTCACCGAATCCACCACCTGTCGGAGATAGGCAAATTCATTGTCTATTTAGATAAAGAATTTCGAAAATCTAATAAAAGATAAAAGATAAGTTCTTCGATATTTCTGATTAATTAAACGTGGAAATTCGAATTTCTATATTAAAATAATACTTCTTCTTGAATGAATAGATGCTTAGCAAACACTTGCTTAGTCACATTAACTGTTTAAACGTCAAGTGGACGCTCTTACATACTGCTGCTTTTCATTATTAATTCACACATTTAATTCACATAAAATTGTGTCCAACTCCGCCTCTAAGCAAACCTTATGCTTAACCGTCGTCGAAAATTTGTCTTTTTCGATTTAAAATTACTCTTTCGAAAAATTGCTGTAACTGAAAATGTGCTAAATACTTTGGCACGAAATTCAAAATATAATTTGTCAAGAATTTTGACTTAACACAGGTTATGTGAAATATCAATAGATTTTTTAAATAATTTCACTAGGATTAGTTTAATTTATTTAATCGTTTATTGCAATGTAGACACAAAAGAAATTGATACTCTCAAATATCTGTATTTCACATTTTAATCTATATTTCGATTTTTCTTCTAATTATTATTATAAGTTTTCTTTTAATTTACATTTTAATTAATCAAATTAACTTTCAGATCATCAATTTAACACTTCAGATACATACTTCACTATATAAAAATTTCACAATGACGACAGTTATACAATTAGTTACAATGAATAACTGTGTTCAATATTGACATGTTAGTACTGAACTTAAGACGGAAAATATTAATCTAGGTCTAGGATATAAAAATAAAATTAATAATCTAATCAAAAATATACTAATAATAATGAATACTCTAAAGTAACAAGATGCGAATAATTAGAAGAATTACTGTAAAAGGAAATTCAAGTGTAAAAGGAAGTTCGTAATTAATCTTTATAAAATACTATAAAATCTAAATATTAACTTTGACAGTCAGTTTAATTCAAAATTCGTTTTCTGTAAGTAGACTGAAATATATGTATGTATGTTTAGCATATTTTATACAACTCGCATATTTATAATGCACTTCACGTTTACATTTGTTCATTACATCCCTAAAGAAACTGAAATAAAGTGTAGTAACGAGTATATTTATGAATAGAACGCACTTCATGTCATGCAGAAGTATGTATTACGAACAGCATGATAAAAATGATCTCAATAATACACTCACGTTACACCTACGACAGTTATAATTATAACACGGAAGAGAGATAAATAATGTGCGTTTAACGTTTCTTTCATTTTCTATTCTAATCACACTTACCATGAAATACACTTTATGTATTAAATAAAGACAGATGACATGATA
Source organism: Dufourea novaeangliae (assembly GCF_001272555.1). NCBI lineage: Eukaryota > Metazoa > Arthropoda > Insecta > Hymenoptera > Halictidae > Dufourea > Dufourea novaeangliae. Next base: position 228,638 of record NW_015374429.1, on the reverse strand, counting down.
AATTCTAATTCCAGCTTGAACGTTCAGAATATTTTTGAATTATGATTACGCGAATCAAATGAAAATAGAGGATTGTTCACTTTGAAAAGTAAAATGTTTTCAACTTTTTTTTAATAGAAACTGTAAATTTTTACTTTAGTTATTACTGTTATTGTGCACTTACATATTTCAGTGATTGTACTACGTACCTACCTATAATATTATAATTTAGAAAGTATTTACATTATTTGCCATTAATTTCTGTACATGTTAAACATGACAAACATAATCGTACAGATATGTAGACATCGATTACATTTCCCGGTATCTTCTGACATTGTCTGAATATCACCATAAATTTGCCTTTATACAATTCTTTCTTTTCTCTGTAAACTTGATTTGTACAATTCCAGATAAATTTAAAGTTAATGAGATAGGCATTGAAATTGGTTTTTCATAAACATTAAAAATTCTTATAAGCTGATTTTGTACATATAGTTGTATATGTAATAACTCCTTCCTTAAATTGAACAAAGACTTCCTTTAACCTTTTTCGTGTCATTTAAAAAAACGGAGGTGCATACTTTTAATAAGTATTTTTAACATTTACCTGTAGTTAAGTTAAACCTCGTGTACTGTTAAATAAACTATTGCATTAGTATTACTTTGAATCAAATTAGATCTAAATTAAACTCGAATCAAGTAAGTATATTTGCCTTTCGCTCGACTGCAATATATGTAAGCTATTGGAGTCAAATTAATGACAAATTTCTATAACAAAAATAGAAAAAAAAATTAAAGTTAAAATGTTCTTTACATATTGTTCACGTTTCACTGTTATTAATTGCAATGCACGTTACATGTGAAGGAAAATGACGTTACTCTTCGGAAATATGGAACATTAGATTCCAGTACTTAAAATAATATATTAATACCAGCCACGTTTCACAAATGTATAAAGTAAAGTTCATATTCCACGTATGAATAAAATTTTTCCTTTATAATCTTATGTAATAACATTCTTACTCTTAATAGTTATCTAATTTAATGTGATGCATAAAGCAGCGTAGGTGGTCGAAGATGTAGGTGTGGGACACGTATCCCGATGCCGAAAATCGCGACATCTTCGACATAGCGTCGACATCCGGAGGAAGGCGTCTTGGTCGCGCATATTAATTGTGGTACTTATTCATGCTAATTAATTCTTCTAATTAACTAGGCGACGCAGATACGTGTCCTTAACGCCATATCCTATACTACCGGCCGAAAGTATCAGTCCAAGTCTTCACAATTACTTTTCACAAATCAGAAATGAAAAAATATCATAGAACAGCTCAAGTAGGTATTGACATACAAACTCCATGTTCTTTGCAAAGTATTAACATCCCATATAGCAGCTTCAACCTTTAGCCTTGCTTCAATTCAATTGTCAGCAGTATGGATTGGAAGAAAGAGGAATTCAGTATACGTAAGACAATTTTCTTCGTTAATATTACCACCGACGAGGTATAAGAATAGATCCTTCATTCAGTGTATTTCCTCGGCCCACTTTTCTGTACCGTAGATTCACCATGCTCATTACGTAGAGGTCACTAAAATCACAGGCTTTGTAAGGTGTAAAATGAAAGGTATATTCTTATACCTCGTCGGTTATATTACTATATATTTACATTCTTCTCATTGTACGAAATGTATGGAATATGGTAATTAGGATGAATAAAATGTAATTGTTTAATAATTAGAAAAGAAAATATTCATTACTTTAATGATGCAACGTAGCCTTACTTTACAAGTAAATCCAGGAAGGATAGAATTGAATCCTTCAGAATGGTGCTTTGGACCCCCTAATGAACCGTTCACGGGCCAAGCCAAAGTGACTAAATTCACATTTTGAATTTATTCAAATTTTAGTGCCAAAGCATTTGAACGGTTTTAAAATAAATTTCCTTGATAATTTTTCTGAAGTTAATCAGTTTGACGGATCAATGTCTGAAATATCCCTTTGAGTTGAAACTGCATCTCATATGCTATTGCGTGATTGTATCGTCAGTTTTTTGTGTCGACGTACACTAACGTCGGAACAACAAATTACCATTGGCGTAACTAGGATTTTTGTCTGAGGGCGCCAAGTCTCCTGACTTTTGCCCATAACACTCCCCATCAGACAAATGTATGCATTTTATACCATGTACGTTGGTTGCACAAAATACAAAGTTGGTTACACATTTTACAATAATTATTTACATATTTATTTAACACTAAAACTAAGAATAGGAAGACATAAACATAATTCTTAAGAATAAAAAAAAATGCGAAAAGAAATTCGAGATTGATTAAAACAAGCAAGAGTATATTATGTACAGATACCTATAGTTAAAATCTATATAAGCTTGAATTTGCTGTTTTTTTTCTTCAGTAATATTTTTCGCATTCTGGAGCGATGGTTTCCTTATTGCATTCGATTATTAGTTACAGTAGAATGTTAAAATTAAACAGCTTAATTCTAATACAATTTTATTTAATACTATAACGTAATGAGGAGAGTATGTATTGCATTTTTTGTATTTAGCTGCGTTGCGTGTTGTTTTTGGGCACAAGTATTTAGTTTTTATAATATAAAATTTTACTAACTGACGAATGTTTTTTTACATATTTCAATAATTTTTGGACGGGGGGGCCAATCCGTCCCCCCCCCCCCCCGACCCCTACCTAGTTACGCCAATGCAAATTACGTGGCTGGATTATACTTGCAACTCCTTCGCCTAACCGATAAAAGCAGGGATCTCTGAAGTGTAAAGCTGCAGTTATAGTGGATGCGTATTCGGACGAATAGTCCGTCGTCCGTATACAGCTACGTAGTGATAGGTAATCGAGTCGAGCTCGCTCGAGTGCTCATGCCGAGTTGGGAGAATCATTGGCTCGAGCAGCTCGACTCGATTACCCATCACTAGCTGTATACGGACGACGGACTATTCGTCCGAATACGCATCCACTATAACCGTAACTTAAGGAGGGCAGATTCGTTCCTTCTTAACGTTGCATGGAATCCTACAGGGCAGATCTGCCAGGAGAAATGACGGTCGAGAGATTCTTGTGCAAGTATTTGTAATGCAGCGGCGAAAACCTCCCGTAAAAGCATTTGCGACATTACTTTCGTTCTTCCTCTGAAGATTTTGTACGTGCGGATTTGTAAGATCTCTGTGTACATCTCGTCACGAAACACGGATGACAAGTAATTGTTTCCATTTCTGACGAGATTGAATTAACGCTGCCGAAGGGTTCGATTCAGTGCGTTATTCATAGTGTTATTTTGCATGGAATTTTGAAAAATGAATGTGCGTGACGGAATTATTGTATAAAAACTTAAGGAACCTGTTTCATTATACGCTTAACGCGCACGAATAATAATTTACCACCTTCTCCCTCACGCCGTATACAAATTATATTCTTTCGATCTTATACTTGAAAGAATTGACAGTATTAAGCTATGAAATAACTGAACACGTGGAAAAATAATTTAATAATAATTGCATGAAATGTATATTCGAACATTAGAGTTCATATCGATGAAAAAGGTACACGAAATGCACTTTTTACGAGAATTAGCGGAAAATTTTGAAAACGTCAACCGGATTTAAACTGGACTGTTACCTACGTTTGTTTCTCAGCGCCTTGTGACAACATTTACAGGTTATTTTGCTCTTTTTATGTTGCATTTTACTTTTCCAAAATGACACTGCATATGTAGACTTATACGACTCATTATGAGAGATACACTATACAACAGATTCAAAATAGAAGTTAATTCAAGTTAAATGAAACTAAAAGTCCAAAATAAAACACAGTTATATAAAGAAAAATATTGTATAAACATTTGATAGGGGAAAATAATTGAAAAGTTCTCTGAGCAGAGGGAGTAATTAAAAACGAAGTTTGAATTTATGCTAGGAAGTATGACCTTAATGAAATGTTTGACAGTTAGAAAAGCAAAACGTGTAGAAGTAGAACAGCCACTTAAATTACAGTTATCTGTATAAATACTATATGATAAGAAAAGTGAATATAATAACAATTTATTATAGTTTCTGTAAGAAAGCATCAACAAATGAAAACCACTTTGACATAAGTAAAATATCTGTATAAAAATAAAATTTATACACACTGTTCTATAAACGTATCAAATTAATTACTTGTAGATACATAATGAAAAAATAATTTTTCTGCGTCTGGCTTAAACGAGAAAAATACGTTTTCAAATATGTAGATTCATGTATTACAGAAGAGTGGTACCAAAATGGCGCGTACAAAAGAACGTTTTCATGTCGGAATTATGCAAGGCGAGTTGAAACCTTCACACTTTCTCTGAAATTTCAATTGATAAAATCCGAATTGTCTAACTGAAGTCTAGAAGCTAATAATACGATGCGAAATAAACCGATGTTTAGACATCTTGAAACTCAAGGAACATAGCACCTGAGACAGACTACTGACTACCAACAGGGTCGACGCCCGGCGAAGGCCGCTAACGACGCCTAATCTTTTCCAGGAAGTTGTCACAACTCGCCGCTCTTCTGGTATCGAGGCATGTTCAGGATCAACTGAAGCTTCTCGATGTTCTGTACTTACAAGTTTCGTTACAGAAAAGTGTAAGTTGTGCGACGGCGACATCTTCCGAAAGCACATGTAACTAGTTAGATTAGCACTAAACGAACAGTATTCCCACCTACAAATAACGGATAATTATCTTTTGGAACACAAAATATTGTATAATAGAATAACAAAATATAATTTATTTATGAATTGTGTGCAATTGTATATACCTAAATGTTCAAGAAATGACATTTACCTGCATTTATACATATAATAGGTTCGTGCATATGAAATGTTTTCACAAATGAAGCATTAATCACACGCAGCTTCATTAACCCAATTTAAACGCTACTTTTCTTGTTGTTCGAACTGGATTATTTTCAGTAATATTTCTTGAAACAATATTGTTGATGGCATTTTCTACCTATCCCTCTGATTCATTTTCTAATAAAAAATCATCAGTTTCGAATATTAGGAACCAACATTGAACTGTCCTAACATTTACATAATCTTCTCCCAATGCTAAACTTATGTCTTCTACAACTGTTCTAGTACTTGTCGCAAGTTTAAACTGATATAAAAGAATCACACGAATATTTTGAATATTCATGACGGCTGAACATGATATTTCAATATTTCTGTTATATACATATCTTGTTAATGTTCAAATCACGTATATTACAGCGTATTTCTTCTTCTTTAGTATGATTTAAAACAATATAAGATCGGAAAAAATGTAATGCGTGTTGCTAGCCGAGCAAGTTTGAACTCCGGAAAACGAAATTTCATACGCACCGATCTAATTATTAGTTAGTATTTCCTTTAACGAAACAGCTATTACATACAGTCTAGCCCGTTGGAAAGCGTACATCGTATACTGTTTAAGATATGCATTCTACGCTAATGATGCAGTGTACTAAACAATATTTTAATTAATTATAATTAAAGATATACTGCTAAATTAATAAAAATGGATTTATTCGAATATAATTTGGTACAATTTAACGCTAAATGCGTGAAATTTACAATAATGGAATACATATATTCTTGTAGGAGCGTTGGAAAAATGAGAGGGCCCAAGCGGAATTCGAACTCACGACCCCCGGCACCGAAAGCAGAGACTCTACCCACTACTCCACGGAACCCTCCTATTTTCCCAAGATGTTATTTTGCTCCTTTTTGTTGGGTATGGAGTTCCCGATCCCACATTCTTATACTAATATTAGGCAGTATAAAAGATCAGAAATCTCATTGGCATTAGTGACCAGAATATGGGATTATAAGTATGAAATGAAGGTACGAAATTTTATCTTAAGAGTATTGTGTACCTTAAACAAGTATCATAATGACACAGCAAACATGTATTTTACACAAAGATTATATTTCTTGTTCACGCATGTACATTTCCTAACTTATACTTCATTTCTTAAAGCACTATAAATTTTTATAACAAAACTGAAATAAAATCACAATAGATAATTAATTGAAAAAGATTTGTACCCTGGTATAAATATTATACTGATATTAATAATTGTTTGATCATTCTAATTATATTTTGATATATTTTCAGTGTAAATTACATAAAAAACGTCAAATCGTTTGAGATAAATCTTTAGACAGATGATCTAGTCGTTACTATAGAATGTTATATGGATAAGGCTACTCTGTTTATGCTCAAATTTGTAGTTCCAGTGTAGTACTTTCATCTATTGCAACAACTTTCTATTAATTAGTACATACATCTCATTCAAAGAAAAACGGTTAATTGTAAGGGGAGAAAATGAGAGTAGTTTGTGTAATTTGCTTTCATGTTTCCTTTAGTACTTGTCAGGTAACCAAGAAAGTTAATGCCGTTTTTAGGTTTTGTCATTATCAAACTGTACATGCGCACAACTCTACTAATTAGCTTGTTCTATTTATAAAGTCAAATTGGGTACCTGGGCTTCGGAGACCACTTGAAAAATTTCAAGATGATGCAATGAGCAATAAACAACCATTTACGAAGCCGTCGAAAGGAAGTTACAGCACTTTTTTGATACCAAAGAAACTTTTATATAAGAAAAGAAATAGAAAATTTGTTGGATCGTTGGGAATAATGGAAGCCGAAGGTGCCTATTCTTCTGAATAAAATATTGTTTGAGCCACTTCGTGTATCATTTGTCTCAATTGATTAAAATGGCATGATCTTTCTTGGTTACCTAATATAAAGAAGCTTGTACAACATTATAGTGTGTACGCAGATATTCAATTATTTATTGCCCTTTTTCAATGGTTCGAAATATAACAAATAGTATCCAGTAATAACAGCGAAAAAGTAGTAGGATATGAATCTTGAAGAACTGGAAAATAAACTTTATTTTTATAAATATAAGCAACTAAATGATTTATACAGAGTGGGCCGAAAATCGCAGTACAACCGGGCAGGGGGAAATTCTACATTAAAAAAGAAAAAAATATTTTGGTATAACATTTTCTCATCCGGGGCTCCGTTTTCGAGAAAATCGACTCTAAAGTTGTTCAACTTGTAAACGATTTAGTACAATTTGCTTGTCATATATTCCACTATTGCGGTCGTCTCTGTCCTGGACAGTATTTACAAACATTGATGATTGTGTGGATAAAACAATACAAAGTGTTTTTACTGATTACTCATTTTTTATTCATTTTTATTGCTAATACACAAGCAAATTGTACTAATTCGTTTACAAGTTGAACAAATTTTAAAATCGATTTTCTCGAAAACGGAGCCCCGGATGAGAAAATGTTATACCAAAATATTTTCTTCTTTTTTTAACGTAGAATCACCCCCTGATCGATTGTACTACGATTTCCAACCCACCTCGTACTGTATAGTACGATGAAATATTATGAAGGAAACCTAAAGCAATTGTTATGTGTATTTTTAGTAACAATATCGTTACACTTTGAGTTCGTTGAGTTTTTCGTAAGTTTCTTGGTATGTATAACGTATTTCTATATGAAATGCATTTTCTATATATTATTAACGCCAAAAATACTTATATGGGAAACGTTATTTCATTTTTACTTCGCTATATTAGTACGTCAGAAAATTAATATGCTACAGAAGTTTTAGCAGATTATAAATTGTAAACTTTCGTAGCCTAAAAGAATTTCATACTATATTATATTCTTTTCAAATTACATATATACATTTCTGTTCAATGTATCACAAGATATTAGGAGTATCAATAAATAATCTTTAAGGACTCAAATCAATTTTTCAGCATCACATGCCATTCTTACCAAGCGAAACTTTGGGAAGAGACTTCAGACTTAAACTATTACATAATATAATTACAAAAATAGTAGCTTCCTTATTGGTACACATGATATATGTTATTTCGAATTAAAAAGTGTCGAATTAACCTCTGATATCATCAATCGCTTTTATGCATCCACCAGCCAGTCCGCCATCTTAACGAGATGTTGTAATAATGGCTACCTGTTGTACATTTCTCGTAACCTCGCCACTGCAAAAGTATGGGCTGCGCCACGAAGGATCCATACTCTCTTTGGATCCTCACTCCGATGTTCCATTTACCTATCACCGTGTTAGGATAAAGAGAGCATGCATTGCAGCAATATGGTTTACCCGTAGATAAACGTAAGATCCTTTTCGGAAATTATACTCCTAATTAATTTCGAGGTCTATCAATATTACCTCAGCAGATTTATATAGATGGCAATTTTGGTAAGTTCGAAAGAAAAACGATATAAACAGGAGTGGTTGGGACAATTCTAAATCAGCTTTACCAGTATTCTGGCTCAGGTACTGATCTCTTGGAGGTTGATGGGGCGTGGCACCAGGCGATACGAGCCCTGCCATTGGCTGGTACCTCGTTAACCATCCACTGGCACAGGTAGTCTCTCCACTGCACCGATGCTGCGATTTTATCGATCGCCTGAAGGCTGCATTGAAGGATCGAATGATGCTGCTTGCGGAGCTCTAAGAAAGTTTTTTGCGTAACGAACGATATCAAAACATAATCCTACTGTCATAATTTACACATCTATCTGTTTATGGGACATTTATTTACCTATCTACTTACTGTCACACGTCTTTACGTATTTTTGTGTGCAAGCTAACAACACATTCTGCGCATACCTAAACATAAACGCAAAATTGTGAAATCTTCATCAGTGAATTACATTCAGTATTTATGTTCTTTGTAAATTAAATTCAATGAAAATTATCGGTATTTTGTAGTGGAGAACAAACTTCAAAAGTACTTATATTATATATAACTTCAATTACTGTGTAATTTGATAAAGAGGATCCTGTTGCAGATGTACTCTAAGTATAAAAGTCATGTCAATTGGGTATAACGTATAGAAATATTGCGAGCCAAAACAAAATGTTAGCAGCTTTTAGCAAGAAATACATGAAATTGAAAAATCATAAGAACGGTCTCCGCATACTTTCTGATGATTGTATATATGAGTGACTATTTTTGATTTCATACCCGCTAATAGGTATTGCAGCATAAAAAATAGTTAGTAATCAGAAGGAGCAATAAACGTGAATATTCTGCTATGTGTTTTAAAATTTATTAACCAAATATTCGTAAAGAAGAATTACTTCGAATTCAATAGTTTTTAATGTTTCAGTGTCATTTGTGGTGCTAAATACTTTTATTCATTTATCATACTATGTCAGAGTTGGGCACAATTGTATTCGAATAACACATAGTGAAAAACAGCAGTATCTAGGAGTGCCCATCTGACCTTCAAAGAGTTAATGAGATGAAGTAATTGTTTGTCACTTGTTCGCTCATTAAAAAAGAAGTATATTATTTTATTACAAAAATTAGAATATCCACGTTAAATCAATTAATAATGGCCAAGTACTTTTTTAACATTTAGTTGTTATTCTAAATTCTATTTCGGCTTTGTGTACAAAAATTTAACAATCGCTGTAAAATCAAAATGCAAAACTAAAACTGAACCAGAACTAGTAAAAGTTTGTCAAATGTTACGCGATGATGTCACTTGTGCACCGTAAATACTAACGATTCCGTTATAGTGTCGTTTACTTGTTTAATTATTCGATAACAGCTTCTCCTTTTAAGATATACGCGTCGCGAGTTCCTAGTATCGTAGGTGGTAAAGTTGAACAATCGACCGAGAATATTAGTAGCTCGCCAACGTGTATAACGGTTTATGACGTTCAGCACGCATTTGACTTTTAAAAAGAACTGGTTCCGTGTAACAGGTGCGAGACTTAAATCGTGGAAGTCATAGCCTGATTCGCCGTAACCTGCCGTCAGTTCTAGTAAATCATGAAAATTCATAGGGATCGCTTCCAAGGAGAAAGTTACGAGGTTCTTAGCTCGCAATCGCATACCTTTTCCACGAACCGATACTATTGAAAGAAACGAAACCTAGCGGACTACTTTTTAATGTACACACCAATCCGAACACTTGGTCAGACTATAAGCTATGCAATTAATACAGGTGAATAATTATGCGGACGTTGAGGTGAAGTAAACATTTTACCATCTTGCTGAATACGATTAATGATAAATAAAATATCTACAGATTAATAATAAATATTTTGTGGATAACTTATACAGGTAGTAAGTACATATGTAAGTATATAAATATATGGAATATTTGAATAAAAATGTAGTGTTTTAGAAATTAACATTACGATTGATATTTATAATTATAAGGTTATACATTAAACAATTGCAGGCACTCAAATATTTATGTACTTTTACGAAGTATAGGTGATGTCATTTCATTATGATTAATATACAAATACAGATTGTGTAACGTGTACCTACTATATGTGAGAATGTTTATCGATCCATACTAAATATGAAATTGCAATATCATCTTTAATCTTTAACAATCTTTGATTTATCGTTAACATAGATAAGTAGCGTCTGTAACAAAATCAAAGTAAAATAATACTGTAGAAAATAGAATTACAGTCTCCTGATGGCACCTACCAAAATAATAACTCAATTCTAAATAACAATAACCCATTATTCACAAAAAGTTATTTGGCATTCAAAACTGTAAAATACAACTTCTTATGTAATATGTAAGCACGAACATAAATTACTCTTGTGTACAGAAATGCAAATACCTAAATAGTACATAATATACAATTACTATAACAAAATATAATTCAACTAATGATATCTGAATCAAGAACTTCAAACTATGTTTAACGAATATATGTATAGGTATTAATTAAATGTTCAACAGGAATAACAACATTGTAGTTTTAACAATACAATTTATTTCTAATATTGTATCTTATATTACTAATTTTTCAATATTCTGTAACGCAGAATGTAACTTAAGTGCGGATTTTATTCGCTTACATCTAATATAAAATTATAAGACACACTCAAATAAAAGCTTTGAACACTCAGAAAAAAGCATTTGTAATATTTTGTGTTAGGAAAAAGGATTAATACACGTCTTGTTTTGTTGTTAATTTAATAAATTCTTTATTAAATGAAATAAGTTTTTTCCAGCTTTTACTGTTGGTTAAGCAGACTACGATAATGGGATTTTGCATCGCAGTCTAATGATTACCTACTCATAAATGAATAACAGATACCTACGTAACAATAAATCATTACGCATTTGATTTCTTTGTAGGTTTTTCCCCATTGAAAAATTTAAGTAGTAAATCCCCGGAATTCACTGACCGGAACGTTCTAAATACTAATTTAACTCTTGACGTTTTCTTCCTGTGGATTCCCATGCTGATTCCTATCAGGTTCATTGTAGAGTAAAATACAATTATCAAGAGTTACTCACTTAACTAGTTCTTTACATAGGTACTTAACATTGAAATCTCCTGAAAAATGATGCAGATATAGGAAAATGGTAGAATAATTTTATAGGAGTTTTTAGTAAACAATTAAAAATTCAGTGACTAAATCTTACAAAACAATAGAGACCGCCCATTTTTTGCAAGTTATATAAAATTATAATAACGTTCAGTTACCTCTACTAGTTACTTTCATCTAAGAATCCCTTAACACTAACTGCTATTGTCTATTAATACATACATACTACGTGGCCGTTTAATTTTATGTGAACGCACGGAAATGAGGAAATACATTCCAGAGTAGGTACTCGAATTTAGATTCACACCAATGAAATCAATACTAAGCACTAAAAATCTATTGAAACTCCTAGAAAATTCAAATAATTAAATCTCGAAATCATATTTCATGCAGACTATAGAGTTAAAAGCATTGTTTCTTGATACATTAATATCTGTAGCATGTTGACCATAAAATATTATTTTTAGACCTATATAAATGCTTATTATTGCTCTTCGTTTCCGTATGAAAAATGGTGAAAGAATTATAGAGTCGTATTCATTGGCGCGAGTTTTTGTATATGTATGTGTATGTTTGGTTTCGTATATGAAAATATACAAAAAATTGTTAATAATATTTTCAACTTATAATTTCGTACAAAGTTTACTTAATCTTTCTAAAGGCAGTAACGGACACTACCTACTGTTGAGAACTGTATTTTTCCATTCTGATAAAATTGTTTTTACATTTCTCACAGTTCATGCATTGAACACTTAAATCTAACGTCTGTATGGATAGTAATACAGTTTCCTTTAAAGTAACGTCAGAAAAATTCACTTACACTCACCAGTAGACTCCGAATGTTTATGCAAATGCATATTTTTATAGAAAACGGATAGAGCAATAGGATCTTAGAAGAATAAGGTTTTATGATTAGAGAATTCTGAAAATATATTTTTTATTTTGCATTTTTTGCATAATGCATATGTTTTCATGTTTTATGTTTAAAAACATATGCAATACATTATTGCATATGTTATTTGCCCTGTATATATTTTTCGTGCTCTCTCAAAAAAAAGTTTCTCGACAAATCAATTTAGTTTATCAGGAAACTATCGCACTATAACTTTAAATTACAATAAAATGTCGACAACGTAAACATATACATCATGGTAATTATAGGCAAACATCAAAACATACTTGTATAGGCTTTAGTTGTTCGTTGAGCATTAGATATGGTACTTCATATTTGTATCTATTAAATGTTTTTAATAACGCCGAAAACTCGGAGTAGTATAATAGTACTAATGAAAAATTGGATCGAAGGCGATTGCAATTTTGTCACCGATGAGAGTAATGAAAAAAGTGTATATTGTAAAACTTATAATTAAACTACAAAATGCGAAAGAAAATTGTAATTAGTGCAACATATAAATACTACTACACACAAAAGATACGTCGAAGAAGCAGCTAATACATGCAAAAGGGATACCTACTTCTGAGCAGCTACAAACGAGTTTAAAAAAAATGAATTTTACGTGAATTTAACGCAAGCAATAGTTGCTGTCAATACATATACCATGGTGTGCCTTAAATAACGATGTATAGAGGAATTTCCTAACGAAATATACAGACTGCATTGTGTAGGATGAATCGACACTGCAAAAAAATTACTTGGACGATTGCTATGATTCAAGTATTCGAAATTCAATATTAGGAAAGACTTTGTGGATCATTTTATGTGGTTTTCTGTGGATCAAACCACTAATGTTAAAATTTAGTGGTAGGAAAACTCTGCGATATCTCGGTTTGTGAATTCAGCCCTGTAAATATTACTACCGAATGGTAGTGAGGAAAGAATTATTTTACTGGTCGCAGATACAGCACCATATATGATCAAGGCAGGAAAAGAACTAAAATTACTTCACTAAAATATGGTACACATTAGGTATATGTATTGTACAATGCATGGTCTATATAGAATTGCAAAGGAAGTACGTTTTCACTTTCCACTAGTGAATAAATTAATATTATCAATAAGCAACGTTTTTGTTAAGGCACCGCTTCGTAATGAAACGTACCGAAGAATATTAAAAGATATGTACTACTCTGCCATCGGAACCTGTTTTAACTAAATGGGGTATGTGGATTGAAGCGACATTATTTGATGCTGAACACTTGGAAAAAATGCTTGTCATTTATTGTAACTCGAATTACAATATATCACAATAAATCGCAAAATGTATTGTTCATGTTGTATATTTTCATATTTTTCGTTTGTATATTTGCATATTTTTCGTGCATAAATCGCATACGTTTCTTACATATTTATTGTGCATAAACATCCGGAGTCTACTAATCAGTAAATTTTTCCTATTCGATGTTTTCTGCACAGCTAGTAAACATATCCCACACAGCAATCATTATGTAAGTCTAGGTATTCCAACATGCAATTAACACGGAGATAAGTGTAAGTCTCCTACTTACATTACATATTGACGTAAAATTTATCGCGACACTAATCTATTCCAATGGTTTTTACAAAGAATACTCTGCAAAGAAGAGTAGCATATAACAAGCTTTTCAATTATTAACCAAGTAAAGAGCATTGTGATCTCTAAGAATTTTTACACTGTATAATATGTACTTACCTTAGGATGATTATAATTCATAACGTAATGAAGGCACGATACTATCGAAAATTTATTACCAATGAAAGATAAATTCAAAACTAGTAGACTAATATCGCTATCTAAGTTATTATTTACGTTGAACATGCAATTATGTATATATTTGTATTATTACTTGAGCAAGTATATGTAACAGAACGACAAATAATTTACATGTCTGAAGTAGGTAATTCTATTAACTGTAAGTAACTAAAACTTGTAGGTACTTAAAGAAACAAAAATGTTCGAACGAAAAATTGTTCATTGCTTAGAAAATTGAAACATTTTGCATATAAACTGTTTTTGTTCAGTTTTATTTTTTTTACATAATAGCAACGTAAGGAATACGTAGTTTTTTAGAAGTCTTGCCTGAGATGTTAAAAAATATTTGTAGTATGAGTACAGACATAAACTCTATAAGAACACAGATATAATGCGATCTAATATTATGTACAATTTCATTCAGTTATTACTAGTAAGAATTCTGTTATCGTATACATCCGGTCTTACACATTTAATCGATTAATGTGTTTATTGGAATTTTTTTATTTCTGTTGTTTCTTGGAACGAAGTAATAGATAATTCCAGAATATGTTGATCATGAAATCATCAGAATGTGTTAAGCAAATACGAATACGTTTTCTTTTCTCGATATTGCCGAATAAATGTAAACGATCGCAAAAATACGATATTTAAAATACCTATGAAAGTAGATTTTTATAGAACATAGGTGTGCATTAGATGCAGATTGATATTAAAAAAAAGAATAGTATGTATAGAAATTTGCAACACACTTAAAAATAAATAAAAGGTATCTAATAAAAATTTATTGAGTCACTGTAAAAGTTTTGATTAATTTCGCTCTAAAAGAGTAGACTAGTAATAAATTTAATTACAATTCAATAATAATTTAATGAAATACATGATTCTTTTATGACAGATGTTTTTCAATAAAATTGTTGTTCAAATAAACAAAATTTTAAACATCGATAAATAATAAATTAAAATAATTGTTTATTATGTCCACAAAACCGTGGCGATTACATCATCTGTAGAAAATCTATGAAAACTTGACCAAAAATGAAAACTTAACTTATTCATCCTGCAGTAATTAGTTTAGGAGTCTACAATAATGAAAGACAGTGCCTATCAAAACAATCTGATACATTTTCTTATTATTTGAATGAAACATTTTTCATTCAGACATGCTTCTTTACTTTAATCTATTCTGCACAGGTTGAAAGTGTCTGACATTCTGTTACGTGTTCCTACCTACACAAGTAACTATACATGCAACGATCTCTGAACTTACGACTGATCAGCGTATGTGACGTGTTGTACTCCTATTGCATAAATATATGCAAAGACGCCTGGTTGGACACCGATTTCCAAATGGTAGAATACCAAAGACTTCTTCTACATTTCTATGAGTGTGGACAAAATCAAGTAACCTAAACGTAAAATTCTCAAAAGTATCTTCATAACCACAGTATAAACGATAAAACGATTACTTCGCGACAACACTTGTCACGATTCATTGGTTATACGCCCTAGTTCTAGTATTTATTCAAACTTTAAAATGAAACTATTCAAACCAGCTAGAAAATTTCATATTCGTCAGATTGTTCTTCTTAAGGTTGGTCCAAGTGTAGGCAGGCAAAAGTGAAAGGAAAGGGTAACAAGGAATAAGAAGAAAAGGAAAGAAATATAGGAGGAAGCGATATACATACGCCCGCGCACTAATTTCAATGCAAATAAAGGTCGCCCACGAGAGAGCGCAGACGCCCCACTCTCTCACCGTCGCGCGCGGTTCCGAGCACGGTCGTAGAGTCACATATCTACATACTAGCGCGGAGGAGGCACTTATATGTGTATACATCGTGGGTACCAAATACCGACGGCGAGCTAGCTAGACTGATACACGCGACCCGCCTTGTTCTCCGTGATCTCTCACGGCGGCAGTTGGTTTCCTAGCATCCGTCCATAAGCTCGAACCACGCGTAAAGTATTTCGTAATTTTCATTACGGCAGCGGAGCTAATCCCCGTCGCGTCGTGTTCGGTCGTACCCGTGATCACGGTGGTGTTTGGCTTTATCAAGACGACCAGGAAATACATATTCGTGAGGTGCGATGAAACCATAGTGGCCGAACATTTAGCCGGCTCAGTGTGTCATCTACGCGCTCCTGGCACCGTTATTTCGTCCTTGACGAGATACCAGACACGCGAGAATCATCGAAGACGCCGAACGCGAGAATCCGCAGTACAAGCGTAATCGTCAAATTCCATTGAAGTTCGATTCGATCTTTTCGTGAATTTCGAGTTATTACGTATATGGTGGAAAGGATTATTTGCAGACTGATGCGTTATTTACTGGCTGCTGGTGGATTTCGAGAGACACGATTTCGTGGACCGTGAGAGGGGCAGGTATGTCGATTTTGGAAATACGATGTACACTGACAGCTGATTTGCCGAAGAATCTTGTGACATACAGTGGAGGACAAAAGTATTCGAACACCCTTTAAAACGAGACAACTGTTTTAAAATTGGTCCAAATGACTTGAGTTCTTTTGTGAAGTTAGGAACGTTAGTTTACTAAATGACGTGTCAAAAATAATTTTAAAAAGTTGCAATTGGTCCGAATCGCGAAGAAAATAGTAAAGATTGCTTTTTACGACTTTTTTATTTGAGACTGTAATAATAATTTAATAAATACGTATTGAAGGTTTATGTTATTCATATACGTGTTGAAAATTTCATAAAAATCGGTTAGCGTTGCTACGAGATACAGACGATTAAAAATGTTGAAAATCACAGTTTTTCGTGACTTTCAACCTACAATCTTTATTAAATTTTCATTATAGCCTCAGATTAAAAAGTTGTAAAAAGCGACCTTTACTATTTTCTTTGCAATCCAACAAATTACAACTTTTATAATTTTTTTTCTTTTCACATTATTTAGTAAACTAGTGTTCCTAACTGCCCAAAAGAACTCAAGTCATTTGGACCAATTTAAAAAAAGTTGTTCTGTTTTAAAGGGTGTGCGAATACTTTTGTCTCCCACTGTATTGTAAATTGTAAATGATCTACAGAGCTCGACTTACTTCATACAGCAAAAAAACTCAGACGCTCATTTACCAGCTACAATTAGGCGATTGAAAATTTGAATGAAATTTTATATTTATACACAAAGCTTATACCGAGACTGCGGATGTTTATGTAAATGTATAACTATATGGATTAATTTCTCGAAACTGCGGACGCAAAGAAAAATTGATTTACCCAGCTAAAGGATCTATTAAGAACAACACCCAAGTAAACTTGCTGAAACTTTTTACTATACTGGATTTTAGACAATCGGATATTCTATAAATGCATAAAATCCTCAATCCGCGGTCTAATTATAAGCTCTAAGAAATACCGTCTATAACGACGCAAATATATGGGATTGGTGAAGAAAGCAACTTGTATTTCTTCTTTTCGTTAAAAATGATTAACTGTTAATAGTTGTAAGAATTACACTTGAATAAAAAATTGCATACGAAATATTTTAATGAATCCATTTTTACTAGAATATCGTTTACGCGAGGTGCTTGGAATATTCACTTTATTTGTAATTCAATTTCAAGTTACATGTTATCAATGGTAATTCCAATGATTACATTTTTAGCGTCTATATGTGATTAACGACACATAATCAATGATAACTTTATCGTATCTAAAATTGAACACACTTTTATGCTTCCGTAGTGACGATTGTATTCCATAAAATGAAATGTAGATGACAGTGATAAACATTCTTCGCTAGGAAAATCGTACGTAGGTATAGAAACATGGATCAGAGCCAAATCAATCGAACACGTAATAGTTATTAATAGCCTGGTTCCCGTTATGAGAATCTGTAAACTTCAGGTTGTATCCACACACGATAATACTGTGTAATAATTATTATTGCAACTTCAGACCGAGTAGTTGCATCGGCATGGATGGTATTATGTAAGAGAAAGTCCTTGACAACCGACCGCAAATAACCTCAACTTCCCACTACGATTGCTGCGTCGTACATATATCGTAAAATCGAAATTATCAGTACCAGGATCGGTGGAATTAGGTTCGCCTTGGTAGACTATCGCATACGCTTACGGAAACGAACTATCGATCCGATAATAAAACCGTGGCATAATTTTGCCGCGCAAACAGATATCCCAGGTAGTTTCTATAATAACGCTCACTGTAAAACATCGAACGTGTCAGAATGCCTGACGTATGTATACATATACATAGATACAAGCCGAACAGTTTATGGTTACAGGCTTTAACGTCATCAAAAAATTAAACATCAAAAAGTTTGCTCTGTTTTTCTCATGATGTAAGAGTATACGTTTACTTCTTAAAACTAAATAAAATTCCGATAACTTTATTTCAACTTTTATTTTATAATAGAAGTAATCTTTTAACTAGATATCGGCGGTTACGTTTAAAATTACTATTGCTTCAAATAAACTCCTTGGGAAATATTTAAAACGTCAATATTAAAAGTGTGTCGTTATTCATGTTGGTCTCTGTAATGATGTCAAGTGGACACTATTACATACGATGAAAAAAAACATTGGCTATGTTAATAAAAGCGGCCTAAATATCAAGTCTGAATGAGATACGACAATTTAGTTTCCAGCGGTACATTCCTTCGTATTCCTACAATTGTTTACTAACACATTTCGATGTTACATAAATGTATCTTTGTAACGAGTAGAAAACTTAAATAAATTTTTGTTAGGATCGTCTTTGAATAATAAATAGCATTAACTTGATATACTTCTGTATATTGTAACATGCGTACCAAAACATCATTTGTTGGAATCATCACAAAATCGAATAACGTTTATACAATAAAAAAAATTTATTACTAACCTGTATACATATGGAAAATGCTATCTTACATAACTTTCAGTTCGATAACAGAATATAAGTGTTTATTAGATTCGAATAATATATTTATCAATTCGTTTCATTTATCATTCCATCAATTTATTTATCAATTTCGAAACATATTTATTCGTCACAATAGAATTACTACAAACCACGAAATAATTAATATTACTTGAAAGTAAGAATGGTTAGATAAATGTTTTAATTCTTGTTTATTAATGCATACCGTCCTTAGTTAGTCATCGGTGACCCACAAGAGACTTACTTGTGTTCGTGCAACTCACAATCAGAGTTATAAATTACGGTTAGATTTCATTTTGTGCAAACTGATAAAAGTTAGGTTAGGCTGTTTTGTGTTTAATAAATAAAAGATTAACTTTCCTGTGAGTTCCACACTTAGTAAAAATTATATCTAGTTCCTGCTAATAAATAAAAGGTTAAATTCTCTATAAGTAATTATAATTAATATATAAGTATTTGAGTTATGATCTGTATATACATTGTATTTATTTTTATTTGCAAAGGAAAATACTGATCGTATGTTGGTTAGAGACAGTTCGAAAAAAGCCACTTACTTAAAGGAAAATACTGATTCTGTGTTGGTTGGACAGAGTTTAAAAAAAAACACATATTCAAAGCAAAATACTGATTCTGTGTTGGTTATACACAGTTTAAGAAAAAATCACTGATTCAAAGCAAAATATGTACTGCTTCGGTGTTGGTAAGAGACGGTTGAAGAAAAGAAATCACTGATTCAGACCAAAATATTGATTCTGTGCTGATTAGAGACAGCTTAAAAAAAGATGTTTTTTCAAATTTCCTGAGGTTTCCGCACAAACCCACTAGTGTCGTTACGCTTCTCTGTTGATTCTCTAAACTCTAAAGAATGACACCTTGCTCATTGGGATCCATCACCTTGCACGGAATGAAATTGAGCCAAAATTACTAACCGAAACTATCCGTAATTTAAATCCTACGAACATTCGTAAGACTTAAGAAAAGGACATTCCAAGAATATACGAAATTTAAGTCTTGGGAACATCCGTAGACCTTCCGAGACGGACTTTATCGGAACATCCGAAATTTATGTCCTAAGAACATTCGTAAGTCTTAAGAAACGGACATTCCTAGAACATGTGTTTAAATGTTCAGAACAGCCGTAGAACTTTCGGGATGGACGTTTCTAGAACATCAGAAATTTAAGTCTTACGAACATTCTAGGGATGCTCAAAATGAACGTAGGACATCCGGATGTAAACTGGGCATGAAACGTACGTTCTTCGGATGTACGATGTTATCTGGGTAATGTTTAAAAATCGTATTAATGAGGCTTACTTCTTGACTAGAGTATGTCAGTAATGATTCAATTCGACGACCAAAAGTAAACCAATCAATGACGGATGAAGTGAAATATACGAAAAACATGTCAAAATCGTAACAATAAAAATTATTATCGTAGTGGCTGTAAACTGTCTAATCACTATAAATCCGTAGAATTCAGAACAGGAAACTGGTTTCAGGGGAAGGTAATACTTATTTATTCAAATAAAAAAATGTGCATTTCACATAGTCAGTTTAATGTCATATCCTCACTTGAATCACTCGAGACCCAGTATTTAAAGCTTTTCTAATGACGATAACATTGAATTTAGGTTTACGAATATATTCTACTATTTTTTCTCAGCAGTAGAGGATTGTCTACAAAGATACACAACTGGACTTCAAACGTAATATTCACATAAATTCACGCGAGAATTTAATATAAATTAAAAATGGACCAAGTTAAATGATAAAAGTTGAAACAACATTTTAGGTATACAAAAAAATTAACGTTTTCTTAACTGTATGCATAGCTTGTTTTTCATTAGTTTCCTGACTGTTATACAGAGTACCAAGTTCTTTACAGAAAACTTTTAAGAGCATATGGAAGTAATTAAAGCGAGAACAAAATTTCCTCCTTTCGCAGTCTTATCTACGACTGTGAATAGACAACGTTTGAAAATTAGAATGACATGCAAAATTGCAGATTTCCAAAGTGAAGAAGACATTTTTGCACGAAGAAATAAATTTTCTTCAACTAAAACCAATTAAGTAAAAAGGGTTTTGAAATTTTACTATATGTATATGTTACGACTTACAGAGTTCTTTATTTCCTTATATTCTTTTAATATTTGCAAGATATTTTCAAGTTCGCTTAGTCATTTTATTGCTGGAATCAATGATTAGTTACAAATAGTTTCTACTCGAATGTTTTACGTCATAAGTAAAGGAACATACTGTTACTTTACTCAAAACAAGGATATTATTATCGATCCATCAAAAGAATAGTATACATATGTATATGAACGTATTTTTACCCCAATTCATTACGGCCATACGCTGCTGAAGTTTGTCCATTAAAACTTGGAACCTTCTGTTTTCAGACAGAGCATAGAACCTTCTCAACACTCCAATTCTGTAACTTAAATAAACTATATTTCTGTGAGTTAATGGCACATAGATAACCATTGTTATTTGTTACACGCAAAAAGACATGTACTTCTACATTCTTATTACCATCTATCAAAAATTTAAATATCATTTACAATTTTAGAAATAGAATAACAGAACTAAACTCACATTTATGGAATCTAAGTTAACGTGAATTCAACATTCCGGAATAATGGCCAAACGTAACAGGTGTTCACATATGCAAAGACATAGTACACGATACAGTACATAATGTTCTTAATTAAGGCTGAATGAACTTTGGCCGTCGGACTGTTAATTGAAATTAACGTTTTGTAGTCGCTCTACATGAAACTTTAAAGTTTTATTCCCTCACGGTATACATGTTAAATGCCAAAAAAATGAATCTATACGCACGAGTGGTGAAAGAATTGTTTATGCGTTAATGAACTAATGTGTACAAAACCTAGAGATGTACCGACTAGGGTTTTGGCCGACTAGTCGGCTCTGCCGATCATTTTCAAACTTTACCATAAAACGCGGCAAATCACTTCGTTCGTATGATAAATGAAAAAATTGAATCAATACAGCTTCAATTACCTTTATTAAAAAAAATATTTTAACTTTATGATTGTTCAATACTACAAACCCAAACAGAAAATTGTTTAACATTGTTTGTTATACTTATTTTATTACGTCTTTGATTCAAAGAGTTTTTTCTTATGATGAAATAAAGAAATAGTGTTCAAAGTTCCTAGCCAATTGGTACTTATTTAGTTGGTTTCAATAAATAATAATTATTATTTTTAATGTTTCATGTAATAATTATGTTACATACAAATATGTATATGTAAACCCTAGTCCACTCTTTCAACATAATGACATTTTACATGTTTTCTGTATCAAATATTTCACTCCTCCGATGATAAAAATTATTTCGTTCTAAGTCGTCTAGTTTTTAGTATAAGCACATAATAGTCTAAAAATTATATTAAGTTCACATTTTTAAAACAGTGTGAAGTCTATCACATAGGGGAATTAATGCAAAGTTCACTGTTTCTACATATAGAGCTTTGTCTTAAATCCATTCAATAGTTCGAAGTTAGCGATTATATCTCGCTCAATTCTTACCGAACGGTTCCAAAGTAACAAGGTTTTTGCACCTTTGATTTGCTCTCCTCTAAAGTTTGAAAAGTGTGACTTAATACACTTTGGTTCAGGGGTTCAGATATGGAAGTATAACACATGTTATAAAATATTAAAATTATACTAATGACTGTAAAGCAAGAACATCGTATTTTTATTTCTATGCCTTATCAGTTTTTATTATATGCAGTTATCAGTAATGCTAAGAATTCAAGGCCATTCAATCAGCCTTTTTTGCCGACTAGTCACCGACTACAAAAGTGGCCGGATAGTCGGCTTAATCAATTAGTCTGTCACTAGTCGGTACATCTTTAATAAAAACCCACGGCAGTACATCTAGATTTACCTCGTTCTGATAGTAAAAACTAATTCGCAATACTGAACAAAGACTCGCACAGTAAAATTATCAGAATAGAATAATATAAATATAAACCGGAATGTGAAATCGGTATTTGTGTTTGAGAAAGTGACATATGACTGTGTTGTGCATAACAATTTATCTAATGACTTGTAGATTATTTTGAAATATTAAAAATTTTCTTGGGTATGTAAAACAGGTGTCATAGTATTTGTAAAAGTGATACCTTAAATAGTGTTTGAAAAAGTAATAATGAAATGCAGTTTAATAATCTTATAATTAAAAATCTATCTTGTAATTAAAAAGCAGTGTATATAAATGGTCAATTTATCATAGCAATTTCTATAAAATAGTTTTCTGGTATGTAGCAACTGTAATTAACTGTACTACTGTTACCAGTGATAGAATACAAAATGACCCATATTCCTTTTATATGAGACGAATCCATGGAATTAATTTTGTATGACAAGAAGTGGCTTATAAAATAGTCTTGTAAAATTGTCTATATTGTGTTTGTGAGGTATCGCTTTTTTATAAATTTATTACACATCATACTATCAAATAATTTAAGTTCTACGGAATTCTATTTTCTCTTGCTTCCCACCTACGCCTTGTGCACACCAGTATGTATATCAACTGATAGTGTTTATTACAATGTAAAATAATATTATTGTACCAATTTATCAAAGTGTCGCAATTCGTGTAAAGTTTTGAATAACAAAATTACGCAAAGTATCTAAAACTTCGGTGTTGATTTCAATAATATAATCTGTTCCTGTGTTTAGATCTTTAATAAATAAATTTCACTAAACGCATGCTACATACTGAAACAAGCAGACAATTTTTAAGTATGTTTATTCTGTTAAAAACCATACAATCATTTGAGAGGTAAACTGCGATAAATTTACTTAAAACAAAATCGATAATAATAAACCGAAATTCTTTAATACAAGAGTGACGTAAAAATTCATTCATTGACGTAAGAATGTGCAAGAATTAATCCGTGAGAAGGCGCATGATGTTACATAACATACAGAAATAGCGGAGAATAAAAGTAATGGTAAAATAAGATTTCCTCTGCAGGTTATAGGACATTTTATATAACGGATGGCACATGGTCTCTCGCAATTTTTATATTATGTTAGTTCTACTACTTTCATTATTTATAAATTATATAAACGAAATTCTCCTCAAATGAAAAAAAACATGTTACATATTGCATCATTCCATTAGAACTTAGCCAAATACGGGCTGATCCTGTGCGTAGGAATGTGTATTGAAAATTAATGTATCAAGAAAATATGAAAATGCACAATTTAGTTTTGCAGTATTAAGCTTCGTATCTTAAAAAATTTAATTGGAACATTTGTCGAGTATGTGTATACGCACGTAGGTGCCATTTGCCTGATGTGTCTGTCTGTACATTACTGGTTATGTTTACTTGCGTTGAGTTTTGTAAAACTTGACAGAGTCTCGGTATATTACTATACCAAATCATAATATACCATTTTGACATTAATAAATAATGAACAAACATATTACTGGTCATATTCGGAACATTATTTGAAAAAATTTTATTTCATTACGAATATTTAAGGAATGGACTTATTTGCTTCAAACGATACCGTTTTTCGCCACCCTGTACATACATCAGTTCTTTGAGATTGGGGCGTTCAATGGGATTGCTAACATAGATACAAATTCTTGCGAAGGTTGACGCTTAGACTGCAATCGATAAGTTAAACTCCACACATTCACGTCATTTGAAACTGCATGCAAGTTTAGCTCTACTCTTAAGGTCATAGAAAAATATCGTAGGAAACGTTCTTACTCTAGTGATACTTTACACACTTAAATATAATATCAACGAAAAAGTGATGAAGAATTCTAGGAATATATTCTTAAGAACATATAATAGCAAAAATTAATAGAACATTTACTTTCTTTTTTTTCATTATTTTTTACAAGTTACTTTTCTTTAATAATGAATCTAATTACTTGCGAAGTAATTGCGGCGTCTTGAGTCTTATAAGCTGAAACCTGATATTTACTACTTATTTGACAGTATTCATTCTCAATTTTCAAGAAATTATAGTAAATGAAATGCATAGTTCTTTAACATATTACAAAAATTAACTTACAAATAAGAATCATCCTATTGTTAATGGATACAGAACTTTTACTTACATGAAAGTTATATTTGATGGCTACAGCTAAAAAATAATTGTAGAAAGCTGTATTGAACTAATCAAAAATATTTGACACAGTACGCAAATGTTAGAATGAAGCCAAGAATAGTTTAAAAATACAAAGGCTACTACGATATAGTATGTCAAAAAAAGTATTGAACTTGCTTTAGTATATTATGATAAACGTAAGACTTTAAAAAACTGAAATAAACTGTCGTAAATATCATTTGGATTAATAACTAAAGAGTTACAGCATTTAAAAAATTCAAAAAACACGAATGCTGTTCAAATGATTAGGTTCGTACAAAATAAATAGTCGGTTACATTTCGGATGCAATAATGTTATAATTTATATAACTTACATACGTAGTTTCAAATGTAATTTAGTATAGTTTGCTTTAGTTTTGTTGAGTTTAATTTTTAATATAGGTACTGTAAAAAACAATTATGAAATTCCCATATTATTAAGGCTGTTAATATATCAGTATGTCTTCTTAAAGTAAAATAGAATAGTTTATTAGAAAACAATTTTATCGAGTAGGTATATGAAAGATAGAGGAGGATGGTAGACTTGGGTCAGTTTTCAATTAATTTGTAGTCGTGATTCAAATGAAAGAGAAACACGCATTAAATCTGACGAATTATAATTAGTAAGGTCTTACCATCGATGTGCACATAATGACTTCATTTTATTATTCCAAAGGAATCTTTAAAAATTGTTATTTCATTTTTATATTGTTTTTGCAGTAAATATAGAAAAATTTTATGTACGTATATATTTATTACCTATAAAGTTACAATACATGTATAGAAAAATAATGAAATAAATAAATGAATAAATGAAATAAAATAAAGACTCTGGTGGAATAACACAACATACATAGATATTGAAAACTGTTAATTGAATTTTTCATGTAGATTTTCAAAACTACTCAAGTCAATATAAAATTTAATAACATTCTGTGTTCTGCTCGTACTAAGTACCTTATTTGTTCACTATTGACCCATACCTCACATACCCGATCGTTCATAGTAATGCACCTCTGTTACTCAAACCACGTGTTTTAGGTTCTACATTATAATCTATAATTGTTACTGAGATAGAAGGTTGTCCATTAAAATTTTTATCAACACGAGATATCTTATATGAGTTTATAGCAGCGATTTATTTCGGGTGGCAATTTGTATTAAACTTACCACGAAGACTAAATTCGCACTGTACACACTTCTCGCTTACATTATGAATACTCCGACTACTACAACAACGAACAGTTGACATGCGAATAAGGTATGTGTAACAAAGATGGAAATATACCAACTGACCCAAACCTCCCACTATCCAAACTTACCCACACGCGCCTACTGGTAAAATTTGTGGAGGTGACATTTTTTTGATTAACTCGCCCATGCACTCTCTTTGATTTAAACGTTTGCTACTATGTGAATACGTGTAAGCTATTCTGTACACAAACATTATTTTCTAACACAACTTATAATAAAATTTATTATGTTATTCATATTATTAAGCTCATTAACAGTTGTATGTTGTACGCAAATTTATTTTACTTCTGATCTCAACCGGAAGATTCTTTACAATCATAATGAAAAACTATAACCCTTGTGGCTAACAAGAAGGGACATGGCAATTAATATATTAAAACAATAGTTGGAACAAGCAAGAATACAAAAACTCAGAAAAGAAAACCAAATTTTACTATACTTATACTTACAAATGTCATGCAAAATGCTTTGCTTGAAAAGTAGAAGAAATTAGGTAGTTGCACCCAATTTTACAGAAATGTGTTGCAATTCTAACCAGTATTTGAGTAAATAAACTTCTAAAGTTTATTTAGATAATAATTTATTAAGACGTTGACCCGTGGCATCATTTGAAATGCTAATGAAATCAAGAAGTTTACATAATTTGAAACATTGAAACAGTCACTAATGAGAAAGTTTAAAATAATTAAAACAACAATGTCTGCTGCATATTGTTTCTTCCGCAAAGAATATACCAGTGGCTTATAAGTATCAGAAGTACGAGGTTTCTGACTTAATTGTTTTCTCAATTAAATACTAACAATATGTGTCAAGATTTTAATGTAGACGATAGACAAAATTTAAAAAATTTTGAAATTGCAGTCGTACAGCAAAAACTAAGAGCATGAATAAAACTGTAAACATTTGAAATTCAATCTTTGACTGTGTGATTGAAATGTATCAAGTAAACGCGTGAAATACACGTATACATGCATACACATACGTTTGATTTCACGCGCGCACACATTTAAAAGTCGTTTTTTTCTACGGTCGATAGAGAAGAATCAGTCAATCGGTAAAGAAGTTCACTATAACACAAATGACATAAGTGCTATCATGTGAACATGCTAATATACATACCCTCTGGCATAGTATTTAAGTCACTATTTCTGCGTAGGCGTGCAAGCGAGTTAATCAAATCTTCTACAGATGTCTCCATGCATGCCATTAATACTGTATTTCCAACTATCATTCGACTGAACTTTGAAAATTAAGTTGCTTTGTAACAAATAAATGTATATATAAGTAAGTAGCAATTAACTTGAACTCATCTGCAACTTCACTATAATTATATGATCTCTTATTACATTAAATGTTGATAACATATAAACTAAATTGCATAAATTTTGAAGACGATGATTTTTTATTTTAAATTATATTTATCAAGCTTTTGTGAAGTTCGCGGTTCTTAATTTTTTTTATTTAATCCTTGTACATATAAAATTCACTGAATTAATTTCTATTTTACACAATTCTTTTATATATGTATAACGCATTTGAAAATAAGAACTGAATTTTATAATTTTTCATAAGGTGCCTGATATATTGACAGCTGTTATGAAATACGGTTTCGTATTTTCTTAGTACCTAGGTACATGTACCTGTAGTCAATTACAAAAGTAAACTAATCTATTCTTATTTTGTATACAATTTTATATTAGATTTCAGAATGTTAAAGAGGACGACACAATTTTTATTTACACACTTCAGATAATTTCTTCCATTAGTCAAAGTATGACTTTTATTGCTTCATTTGAAGTAAAAGTATGATTAAGTAATCGTTGGATTCAATATTAAAATCGTTGTACTATAAAATAAATTTATTACCTTCATATTTGCATTTTATAAAGTATTATTTTGTTCACGCATTCATCCATATTACCACAAAAATAAAAATTAGGCAATACTTATTCGACGCAGAACGGTAACAGTAAAAATAAATAAATTTTCAAAAATTAAACT
Source organism: Dufourea novaeangliae (assembly GCF_001272555.1). Lineage (NCBI taxonomy): Eukaryota > Metazoa > Arthropoda > Insecta > Hymenoptera > Halictidae > Dufourea > Dufourea novaeangliae. The sequence goes on along the minus strand of NW_015374429.1, from coordinate 200,238 downwards.
GTACATTTATACTATATTCAACATATATTGAAATGATTGACTTGATTTTCCTACCTAAATCAACGGAATCAAACATCGTAGCCTCGAGAGTTTACAAACGATATCCATATGTGTATATGTAATTTGTATTCAAAATCTCATAATTTATTTAGCGAAAGTTCCTTATACCCGTCTTTACACTTCAATTAATAAATATGTAGTCATGAAAATAATTATTTGCACAATTTTGTTGCATGTTGTCCTCGTGTAGTTCCAAATTCTTCAGTGGAACATGAAACAATGATTACATGTTATTGAAAAAACAATGTCAACAACCAAAAAGAATTTTAACGAATTATTTTATATGCTTATTCATCCTTTGTTTCAACGCAATCGCTCTAGCAATGATACGTGTACCCCAGGATACCGAGGTAACAGGATAACAGTATACCCGAAAGGTACTGGACGTTTCGCGATGAAATTCAACCGAGTATTCGTATTTTGTTCACGGAGATGTAATGTGAGAAATAAAGCAGGACATTAAGGAAACTAACCGCCGCATAAACTTGTACGACAAGTTTCGTTCACACGATACTCTCAACCTTTGGCCAAGTATAAACTAAAATTTAGAGTACTCAAATGTTTGGACATTCTAATACTTTCATTTCTATTCAAAATTTAATTCTTACTGTAGTTAAATTTCTTTATTTTCAACTGTAATTCTTTATAATTTCATGTCGTGTAAGCAATACTGCCCGATAGATGACATTCACTCTTCATCAGTATGGTATGTAGGTTTTTTCTGTGATTACTCATGAGAAGATTGAACGTATCAGTTATTGTAGGCCTGCGTATCGCAAAAGTTCCTTCTCCTATTGTTTACAAGCACTAATGCACGCCGACAAAATAATCCGTGTCATGCACGAATGTTCATTACTGACATTACTTAATCAAATTGCTGATGACTTCATCTGAACATTTCTGCACTTCCGCAAAACATTTCCTGCTTTACTTGCTTCTAAATTAATTTAATATCTTGTTTGAGCAAAATGCTAATACGTTCCTTCAAATATATCCTCCTACTATAAGACTGTAAAAACGTACTTTTGTCAGGGATTCGATAATATGTACGCGATTATTTCAATAATGATGGATTTTATCAAGGAAATGAAGAATGTTATTAAATGTTTAATTATAATTATTCTTAACTATGAACCCGATGATTCTTTAGGTACTTCCATCGGCAGTGTTTCTGATGAATCATTCTTCAGTCTACATAATGACTCACGAAGTTGTAAGCGTATGCTCCCAACCTGCTCCATCCTAATTTAATTTGCCCCCAATATGTCTGCTTAGATATTATTGCAACAGTTTCTGCAACAAAAATAGTTCATTTTTTCCAATGGTCATAGTATGCATATATGGTTTTTTTAAATTGCTTGTCTACTGATCTCGTGTATGGTGCCTTACAATTATTTAATGTTAAAGATAAACCAGTAGGTACCAGAATATAAACATGTACCTATCTCAATTGACATCTTTAGAGATTGATTCACAAAAGCAGAAATTAAATATGTCTAACTTTATTTCCTTTAATAAAAATTTTATTAAATTTAAACTTTGTATTGGTTTCAAGTTTTTTTCCAGTTTTAGTTTTATTCTATTTTTTACAGTATAGAGGCAATAGTCACTCATTGGAAAAAAATGTTATCCTGAATGTCTCTATTGTACAGTCTTACATATCAAATCAGTGAATATAGTCAATAATTGAGCTCTTATATCTCACTGTACATATATTGATTATAAATTTATTCACTATTATTCAACTTCGAACATTAATTCTGCTAAAGTGTAAAAAAGTTATAATGGTTACTTACATTGACACTATGATTACAATATTGTAATCATTGACGTTTAGACAGGGCATGCCTTAGCACCTTAAAAGAGCCAGGACCCGTAATTATAAATAAAGTAACGACCGCAACGCGGGACGTAACACAACATTCTTGATAAATTATTGCATTCGTAGCATGTATATTTTTCCTTACTTGAAAGTATTCCTTCAGAAATACATTTTCAAAATTTTACATTTTACTTTTCTAAAATAGACTAAGTACAAAGACAACCAACTTCAAATCTTCAATTTCATTAGAGGAGATCAGGGTAAGGAGGTAGGTCGGGTAAGATGACTAGTTTACTCACAAATTAGTTTTTAATTTTATACCAAAAATAACTGTGAAATTCTTTTTTATGTATATATTTTTGTTAATAAAATGTGTAAGATTGTTATAGTAAAATATTATGATTCTGTATAAGATTTTAAAAGTTACACATACATATGTTTGCTTAGTATCAGCATCTTACCTCGATCTCCCCTACATGTCGCACGACTTGTTTTCGGAGTTTCGCAACAAATTATTGCTGACACATGTTTTTTAACGAATCACTATACACATCTTGTTTGAGCGACTGGAACACTATCATGTCTTTTTGTGCCTAATGTACTTAGGATTTAGATATCACGTATTTATAGCCACAGAAAAATTATCCCAGGCGATGTATACTTCCTAAAATTGAATGTTTATAATCACTACTTTTTGAACACCACAACAAATCTTTCGATATATGTACATATTTTTATCACTTTTAAAACATTATAATTTATTCACTGAATCACTAGTTTCAAATTATCAATAATATTAGTTGATCACACGAACAATCAATATTCTGAAAATGTATTCCAGATCAAACAGTTGTGGGACATATGCTTCATAGTGTACGTAATCCTACAATTAGTCTACTAAACGGAAAATTAATAGAAGCACGTACAGCCACAATGTTCCAGAAAAAATTGTGTAATTCAGAATTTTTTGTCCTTCAATCATATGTACAATAATTAAAAATTTCAATCGTTGATACATATTTTATTGTAACCTACAGTTTCCTATTGTCATCTTGCAAGTAAATTTATTCCTCTGCTGCAAATAAGAATAATGAGAAATAAACTAAATGAAGCTACGCGATATCTTCTATGCCAACCTCAAAAATAAAAGAAATTCTTAGTGTCGATAGAACATATACAAATGGTCCTCACCCAATCACGTATAGTATCTACTCAGCAAAACAGAATGGACGTAAGATTTATACGGTACCGGACAAAAGTATTCGTACACCCTTTAAAACGGAACAACTCTTTTCACATTGGTCCAAATGACTTGAGTTCTTTTGTGAAGTTAGGGACATTAGTTTACTAAATGATGTGTAAAAAAAAATTGAAAAAGTTGCAATTGGTCGGAATCGCGAAGAAAATAGTAAAGGTCGTTTTTTACAACTTTTTAATCTGAGGCTATAGTGAAAATTTAATAAATACATATCGAAAATTTATGTTAGTTATATACATACTGAAACTTTCATTGAAATCGGATGACAGAAACGAGCGACAGGCATCAATAGATGTAAGAATTATCAGATTTACTACAGTTGTAGGTCGAAAGTCGGGAAAAACTATGATTTTCAACATTTTTAATTGTTTGTATCTCGTAGCAACGTTAGCCGATTTTAATGAAATTTTCAACGTGTATATAACTAACATAAATCTTCGATATGTATTTATTAAATTTTCATTATAGCCTCCGATTAAAGAGTTGTAAAAAACGACCTCTACTATTTTCTTCGCGATTCGGACTAATTGCAAATTTATTAAATTATTTTTAACACGGCATTTAGTAAACTAATGTTCCAAACTTCACAAAAGAACTCAAGTGATTTGGACCAATTTGAAAAGAGTTGTTCCGTTTATAAGGGTGTACGAATACTTTCGTTTTGTACTGTATGTAAAGATATCACATGCAGATTCCTAATTCTTATAAAGTTCTGTGCTGACTTTTTTTAAGATGTCCAGTCTTTTCTCAGTCAAGAAGTATGTAAATCTATTGATACGTTTAGCAGCTAAACATTAGCTGTATCCTATTTTAGAGTGCTGCGAAAAGAATTGTAAATCTGTGATTTCATAATAATTAATGATTATAGAAATTTAGACTAAACGGTAAAAATACTTCAAATATCTGTTTTCAACGAGAGTCAGTGCCGCTGCAACAAACCGTATATGTATACAATTCTGGACACCATAGTCAAAGGGCATTAAGTCACACTTTTCAAACTTTAGAGGAGAGTGTATCAAAGGTACAAAAACCTTGTAACTTTGGAACCGTTTGGTTAAGAATTCAACGAGAAATAATTGCTCGATACATTCGAACTACTAAATGGACTTACAAGTCTCGATGTGTAGAAATGGTGAACATTACGTTAAATCCCCCACGTGACAGATTTTACATGGTTTGGCTTAGAACAAGATACGGACTTAATATCATTTTTACACTATTATAATAAGAACTAGACAACTTAGAACGAAATAATATTTACCATTGGAAAGAATGAAAATTTTGATACCAGAGACGTGTAAAATGTCAGTTTCATAAAAAAGTAGACTTAATACACTCTGGATCTGGGGTCCAGAATTAGGTTGTACCATATGAAAATGCCAATATTGGAATAGTTCATAATCAATCGTGATGAGTGAATTGAATATAGTTTACATTGTTTGTTGTGCTAGTCAGAAGCCATAACTATAACATTACTGTGCTCCTTTATCACTTTTGAGTATTTACTTTTTATTGTCATTGTTTAATAACCCTGCGTAAGTAAACAATATAGTATAAAACAAATAGTTTCGAATACTTTTCTAATATGAATCGTCCAATATTAGGACGTAGCAAAGTTAGCTATATAAAATTAGATGTGAAGCCTCACTCTATTGACAACATTCACCACATGTTTCCCCAAAAAAGGTCATGTTTTGTGTAATCGCGAGCTCGTTTTAGAAAACAAAACATTCCCTAAACGAAAGTCGGTAGTTGCAGTGTTTATAGACTTCAAACAATTTGAAAGCGCCAATTTTTATAAAATTGAGAGCGCGTATCAGTATCAGAGTCCATCGATAGATATTATTTTTTTTCAAAAATAAACTGTTCAGTTTCGATCTATACAAACGTCAATTTCATACGGTACAACCTACATAATACATCGACTACTGACGAATCGGTGCTTGAAATTCATAAAAACAGCCGTCTCAATGCCAGTCAGCGGCTCTCTCCGTATTCTCCAAAGCAGTGAAATGAAAATAAGAAACTCTCGATCGTAAGATCATAATCATCGCCTGACCGGGATCGTGAAATATGTGAATACCTCGTAAATGTACGAATACCGTAGCGCCATCGCGCTAACATAACGAATCAGTCAGCCGGTACTCATGGTCAGCAGGCCAAGGTCAGCGGTCTTTCTCGCTATCGAATGAAAAAAGAGAAAGAGAGATGGAGCCGAAGAGAACACACGAACGCGTGGGACACGCGTCGCGTAGGGGCACAGAGAAACGAACGGAATGGGCGGCGGGTGTGTGCGTGTGTGTGTGTGTGTTGGGTAGCGTGGGGGCACGGTGAGGTATGGTTCACCGACGCACACGCGGCAATCGCGACCTTAAACTTTTCGCACGCACGATTCCTCCGTGTGTCACTGACTGTCACTGACCACACGTTGCGCGCCGGTACACCACACGAGCGCGTGGCTCTCACGTGTGCGAGCTGATCCTCCAGACTCGTGTCGCGAGTGAATAATGCACGGTCCGCCTTTTCCTTCGTAGCCGACGTACACTCACACTTCTGGCATAGAGTCGCAAAATAGGTGCTGATTAACCCCTTTACCATGATGTCCTTATCCTTGTAGTAAATTAACCCTTAACCGGCAAGGTGCAAATTCTCTTGCTTTTATTACTTATTACACAGATCTTACTATACACAAATCGTATTACTTATTACGCAATCAGTTGCTTTGCATTCTCGTGTAAGAAAACATCGAAATAAACAAGCACCTCTTTAAGTAACTATTGAATGAAAATAAATTATTTTTAAAATATTCCTGCGGTTTCTGAGACCACATCTCATTAGTTAAGAGAGTATTTTAATGTAGACGCCCGTTTCAGTGTGATTTTTGGGAAATAACCTTTACAGGACAGGCAGATATTTTTATATTTTCGAGTTAGAACTTCTATATGTATATTTTTCATTGTGTTATATGTACTGCGAAAAATAAGTGACCTCTCTGAAGCCTTAAAATAGGCTTCCCGTCATCTACAGGTTTAATTAATGAAAACTATCACACCTAGTAAGCTGAGGTTTTGCATACATTTTTGTATATGTTTAAAATAGAGCACAAATTTTTGTAAGACATTTTATTAAAAATTGTAGGAGTTATAAATAGGCGCGTAGGTCATGTCGTGAAATACTTGTCCAATCGGGCGCATTGATTGTGTTCGTCCTCAACGTCTGAAAGAAACAAACAACATTGCGTTTCATTCTGAATGAATGTGGCTATGACCTGACTTAGAAAAAATAATTTTACAAGACTCACATAACTGTTATAATTGAAATTATATGTATAATGTATAATCCATTGTCGCGATATACAGTTCAAGAAGGAATGCAGAACTCAATGTTTTTCACTGTCGTCATAAACAGAAGTTTGGTGTCGAATGAATAGAGATCGTACAAGGTATACTAATTGATACGACCATCGAAAATACTGTGGATAGTACGGGAAATGTTAATCCTACTGATGAAAAAGCAATTGTAAATATATATAAAGAGAAATTAGTTACATTTAATATATAAATTCTTGATTTCAATTCGACTTTCATATTATGTAGGTAATCGTAATGAGAATAAATCTAGAAATCGAAGTATTCAGATCAGTTGTCTTTAACCCTTAAATCAAGTAAATAAGAAGCGCCTTTTGGCGGTCGTCATTGAGAACACAGCTCTAATATTTGTTAGTTAGCAATATCAGTTGAACGCCTATAGGTACCAACAGCATACGAAATTTCAAAACGCCTATATGCGCCAATAGCAGCAAAAATGTTAACAGCCAAATCCATATTTAATGTATGATTTTGTAATTATAATTTAATTTTAGTTAGTGTTTCCAGTAAGTTGAATTTATTATTTATTAAATTCCTACACTTATTATAGTGGATACTGACATAAGTCCATTGTAATGTTTCCGTTAATTTTAATAACATGGTTTCCGGCAAAATTCACGATACAAACAAAGAAGGGATGATTATACAGATGGAAACAGGCTGATATTCCGTCTGTTCGTATAGAACTTTGTTTTCGAGAAAATCCTCTCTGAAAATTCATCCCATACGCATATAAGTACTTGTGCATGCAATTAGTAGAAATGGAAAGTGACGGAGACATATTAGCCAAGCGCTGTTTAATTTACGAGTACCTGACAGATTTTCAAAGTCGATTTCTTCGAAATAAAGTTCCATGTGAACAAAAGTTATTCTATGCCTCTTTTGTTTTTACATATAGAATCGGTTCTTTCATACAACGAGAGCTTTTGCCGCACTCTGTATGCGTGGGAAAATGTCAAAAGGAGCAGTTTAGAGTATGAGTGTAAAATATAAGTGATAAAATGTTTATTTGACAACTGTATTTCCTCAGATCGGATGTTCATGGATTTTTCTAAGCATTATGAATTGTAGTGTGGTAGGCATCAATTTTTCGTAATACATTGTGTAGGGTACTACCTACATCGATTAATTGGACGAGGAGGAAAGATAATAAGAATCATTCATTTTTTTATGCGGAGTTCTTACGTAACTGAAGGGAAGGTGGCGCGCACATGAAATCTTCTATGTCTTACTACAGAAATGTACCAGTATTACCACGTGTCACCTTTAGTAATTAATAAAACCACAGCGTACTGCAAAAATCATGATGCAGTTAACTTGATGAATTCACTAAACCTGTTTTCAACGACGATACAACCAAGACGACAGACATACGGGAGTTGATACTGATATAGATCGTTGACATTGTCTTGATGTTAAGTATTACAAGGTCGAAGTGTGTGACGCACGTAAAAAAAAACAAGAATAGCAATGAAACGTGAAGAACCAAATTTTTCATTTAAATATTTTTGTTAGGCATTTTTTATGTCATTAAATATATCAAACGTATACGACATTTTGTATAGGGGAATGGCCATAACAGAGCAGCATGGCAAGATAGAGTATCGTACATAGACGCTAATTGAAAAATGCTAGGCATGGGTCGAATACACCAATAGGAAGCTATTATGTTATAACAACACGGGTCCTTTTGTTTATAGCTGTGAAAGTCGTGTAACTGTTTGCGTGGCAACGTCAATCTTATTTTGTGTTACAAAAAGAAATTTATAATATATATGTATATATTTAAACACTGTAAGTGCTTATAAGAAATATTCAAAATTGGAAGATTTTTTTTATATGCTATATAAATATATTGATTTCTTCAAAACGATGTTTTGAGATAAGATAGGATCTTTGATGCGGAGGTAATGGAGTACCTCATTGTTGAGTCTTATGCTAGAGTCTTATAATTGGTAATCTATTATGATTTTACTGCAGTAGTCCGTCCTACATATGTATATGTATGTAGTTTGAAAATTCGAGAATATAATGACAAAAATTTTACTTAAATCCATAACTTTGTTTGTCTTCCGAAGATAATATGTTGATGTATTTACAGTTTTTATTACATCACAAGTTATTGTAATTTCTCTATAAATGTATTGACTATCATTAGACAAATGTTAGAATTTTCCAACCGAAACAGGAATGTCGGAATCTTTCAGCGAAAAAGAAACGATACACACTAATTATTACTTTAATATAAATTACATAGAGTTTTTTATTTGCATATTTGTTTTGTAATATGTTACATGAGTATTTCTTTCTGTTATAATATTGTTTTGTTTTAATATAAGACAGTGTCTGTCAAAAGTGTGGAATCAATTTACCGAATCTCTATTTAATTGTATCGTGTATCGTGTGACGAATTTTGTCCTGATTCAAAGTTTATAACGATAATTATTGGAACTCTTAATCTTTAACTGTTATAAATGAATACAATTCCCTGTAGTTACTTTTTGTCTGTTTAACAACCGAATTCCTGTTTCATTTTATTCACAGTGTGATCCTAAACTTTTAAACAGTGGTATTTTACGTTTGTTAGTTTGTTTATGTTTTAGTTTTGTTTAAAAGTCATACATATTCATGCACTGAACATCGAAATTTTTAATCCTTACAGTGATTAAAGAAGTTCTTTATAATTTCGTGATTAGTGTCCAAGAATTCATAAAAAACATGAAACATTATAAAGACTCCTCTCGATTATCGTCCCGAACTCGGATCCGCGCCGGGACAATAATCTTATAGCGATATATACAACAAAAGCGGAGGGAACAAAGTATGCGCTTAACTGGTTCTACGACTCCCCCCCAACACCCCCAAGTGGTGTGGATGACGCCTGGACAATAATCGTGTAGAACAAGCCAGATGATAATCAAGAGGAATCTGTAATCGTAAATGATATATTTTCTAGATATTTTACTATTAATGCCCTGGTTACGCAAGAAACTGCTCGTATGTAGGCTTCGAGATTTAAACTTTTCTAAATATAATAACGTCGTATTTATAAAATTGATCAAATAATAAGTGCATATTATTATGTGATTAATATTAGTGCGAATGAAGCTTTGCAAATTCAATTTCATTGGGAGAAGTGAATCTAGTTGACATTATCTGCATTTTATTGTGTGTTGATTATTAGAAAAGTGAATATTTTTCTGTGCGTATTTTTATTCTTTACTGCATCCTACATGTTGTCTTACGTATCTGCTCCTAAATGAATGGATGAATAGAAATTTGGATAAACTCTGTTAATAGGGAAGTAATGATCTATTAGATTTCTATTTACCAAAAAGCGTGGTAACTTTTCTGAAAGAGTATATCACACTGAAGGGACATCTGTGTCGTCTACAAAGTACCTTAAATTCTTCATAAATAAAATATTTCGTAACATGCACAAAGTACTAATGATTAAATTAAGTAGGGACTATGATTGTGTTTGTACGTTACTTGATTGAATAACGTAGATACGAATGTTGAATGTAACAAGTGTGAAAGTAAACAAAATCACAGGTAACAATATTCAGTACAGGAACAATAAGAATCGAAAATAAATGTCAGTAATGGAGTGTTATTCCAAAAGTTCAAATGTAATTTTTTTGTAAACGAAACACAGAAAATATTCAAAGAAATATGGTTTAATTCAATTGTAAACCTGTCAATTTTACAAGACCATTATGTACATTTCTTTCATGTACTGACGCAGGCAACTATTTTCAAACTAAGATTTACGCACTCGATCGTATCTTAACTGTGTTTTGTGTTCAAGAATTTTTACGTCACTTTCTGTCCACACTATTTGGGTCGTCGATGACCCACAGCAGAACATACGATAAATGTCCATAATATATATTCTACGATGCTTTATCAATTTTTTTGAAATACCAGTTTCATTAACAAAGAAGTATAACGTAGAAAGCCAGCCAAATTACAACGCGAATATCTTTATTTAATGCGAAACTACTTGACATTAACAACTTGATATTAACATGAAAATCATCAATAATTAGAATAAGAAGAATATTTAATGAGAGCAATTGGCCAATTTTGGACCAACGAAAACTTTGTATAGGGTATGTTTCTACAGGTCTTACGGATTCCACAATACATAATTATTTATCCGGAAGCCGATGAACTTACCTAATTAATGTATTGCGTCGTTATCTTCTTCGGGTGATGATCCATCTGCGAAATCATTATTCAAGATGTTAGCAGGTAAATTTTTGGTCGGTTGATGTCGAGCAATACTAAGGACCCATAAAACTGTTACCAACCCCTTTACCGATCTTGTAATCGAACACAGCACCGGACGATATTTCACTTAAATAGTCATGGAAAAAAGTACACAATTTTGTAAATTACAGAAAGTTAGAGTACTTTTGAGTAGTAATTATCATGCATTATTTCACTAACAATTATTACTCAGAATTTATTAGATTCGAAATAAACTTATTTGAAAGACGGAATAGAAGATAATCTATCTAAAGATCTATATATTTATATAATATGCCTTCTTATTACTACATATCTTAAAACTTTATAAAACATTTTGTATTTATATCAACTATCTTGAGTGAAATAAAGGGCATTAAAATCATTATAGGTATCGTCAAAATATGATTTTACAGAAGACGCACTATAGGACGAAACATTTTTTACTCTAATTTTTTACTATAAGCTAAGGATCATAAAGCAGGCATAAAATATGACAATTTTTCTTCAGTTTTTAATTATGTTCATTCATGCGTTGAAAATAGTGCTCGTATAAAACAATCTGTCTTCGGAGAGCAAAAAGTCTCCATTGATCATGGTAATTGTTAGCAGGGAATTCTAGTTACTAAGTACTATGACGATTAAAAACATGACTTTGACATCATCAAAATTTCCACAAGTGACGCTGAGGACGCAGTTAAAATAGATTTGATCAAGGATTCTAAGAGGCGTACATTACGATAGATCTCTACAGATCTTCCATTCATAAATACTCCATTCTCACAACGAAATTCGTTTCGCATTGCGTATCTGCCGTGTACAGCTCAATTAAGCAGTCAACGATTTCAAGTTATGATAATAAGAGACCGATTAACATCATTTTATATTTCATCACAATTGCGAAGATAATACTGCTTTTTAATATTGAAAAATTAATTTTATAGAGATTTGGAACTCTACTTTCGTTAGTAGATGAAATGTTTTTATTATTAAAAGAAGACTATTTTATCGATTAATATTTTTCGAGGATCTATAAAGGATTAATGAAGGTTTGGACAATCACAAGATGTCAACTATCGTGTAAGCCAAAAAAAATTTGTACAAGTGTGTGAATTTGGAAATCAATGATTCATATTGTCCTTATTACGTTGCACTTTCACTTATTCGCAACTATCTCCACTTTCTCGCTGAAAGGTGTGCTGCAGTGATTCTTTAAGCGCTTACGAGACAATCTTCATAATGACGTCACAAGTTAGTTTTTTTCTACGAACGGTGAAATCCTTTTCTTGAAGTAAACCGGAAATCTAGAAAACTTGGCAACATCAAACACTTGGGTTTCCTATTTGAAATTCATGATATATTTGGTCTCCTATATCTTATCGAGGTTTCCTTTAAATTTAATTTTTCCTTTTCGTAAACTCATTCTTGTGTGTTCATCCAATTAAAGAAATGAAACGAAATGCGTTTAATTAAAAATTTAAACGGTTGAATAGAACTATGACGTCGATAAATATTTATGAACTTTACATCGAATACTCTTGATGAAAAACTATTTATTTATAACTGTTTAAATTAAAACTATACATTTTCTTGATTAAACTTGGTTTATGCTAAAACCAAATTACGGAAATATACTTACATATAGCTCGATCGTTGATGTCAAATTAATTTACTAGTTTCTCTGATAAAGAACACAATTAAAAATTAAAATCTGAGTTTGGGTAAAATTGACCCGAACAACGCACGAGGGTTAAACGGTAATGTAAATCCACTGCCACAAACACTAAATAGTATCCCGTACATTTCACCCAAAAAATGTACTAATATAAAAATATTCCAGTTAAATCTCTCTTGCCACTAACGCAATTGAAATTTCTAAGTGAGCTGCTATTTAGCAAATTTAGTGCTGTATCACGATTACAGTGTATCGTTCGTACGCGGGTGGTAACCGACTGTGAATATTAAATCCGGCCGTGTTTCGCGGGATCTTCGACGTGTACGCAGGAGGATCTAGAAATCGATCACTCGAGCTAACGTTTGGAATTACCAGCGCGGGTCGTTGTGCAATCCTCTTGACGTCACTCGGTCGTTACACTTGCCTGCGACTGATTCATACGCCTTGAGGACTTGCGCACCGTAACACGCTCGCGGTACACCTCGTTGCAAAAATATCGCGTCGAACGTCTCCGTTTCCTGCATCGAGGAACAATAATTTTAGCCTGGATACCGACCAGTTTGTCTAGAAAAACATAGGTACGTACGCGACTTCCGCAAGTTCCGCGTCGAACGAAACTACAAAAATAGGATGCTCTAAACAACGGAGTATATTGGTATGAACCGGACGGTTTTGCCCTCAACGAGCTGTCGGCGTTTCAAAACGTCTGTCTGACGCAAAAGAAACGATTCTACATAATTCCGCTTAACACATTGACTGCCACGTCACCCAAATATGGGTAACACGTACATTGCAAAGAAGCTGGATTGTTTAAGTACTGTTACAAAATTTTTCCGTAAAATTAATATCACAATATAATTTCAAATCAAACCAACAGATCTAGTAACTAAACGCATATATTTTCGACGATTTGTGACTGAAAAACGAAATAAAGCGTGTCTGGATACGTACGGCCTTTTTCACTATGCCAGGCAACGTGTGAACCCCGCTCACGGCATCTATCTGGTATATTGTGCAAAAATTTGTTGTCATAAAATCAAGAAGCAATAATCATTTGGAGACTATTGAAAATATTTAAACAAATATTTTTTTGAAATAATGTGATTGCTTACGATAAATAAGGAACGAATTGTCACAGTAATTCAGTTTTTCTAATGTTTGGATGTCTTTTGAAGAAGTTTTGTACTGCCATGCCGATTGGCAAGAAAGGTTCCAGATATTGTCACTAAAGTGATAAACTAGACGTCTATTGTAGCAGACAGATGCGGTTAGTGGGTTAATACGCGAAAACCTGCGAGCAGATTACTTGCCGTTTGGACCGTAACTCTACTCACTGACAAGCGATAGAAATTATCGATATTACACATAGTATAGTTCACATCCATAATAATTTATAGCAAAATGGAAGTAGGATATAACGAAAATACAAATTTAACACTGATTATCTTGTTCTTTAGTGAGGTTCTAGTTTCTTCCTGACTTCATAAATTGAACCGTAAAAATATAAATTTGTGTAGACCGCAACATTCCTTCCATTTCAGTGGCGTTGTTTTAGTTTCTTTCTTTATTCCGTAAGTTTTTCCAAATGTGTAATGTACTAGGCCATATGGACTAAAAATTCTTGCGTATGCTTTAGTGAGAATTTTGGCTTATTGATATAATTTAAGTACCTAATTGTAATACTTAATCGGAATTTAAAACTAGATTTTTAAATAATCATCTGGAAAGGAGCAAATATCTTCCGAGTGTTATCTATGCAATATTAAATAATATAATTGCTACAAAATAAAAAATTCAGTGTTTTATCAGTAAAATTTAATTTTCGTATAAATCGTATGATATGTCTTATACTTTTACAATAAATATTACATTATTAAACATTAAAAAAATTGCATAATACTACAGGCAATTAAGCAAACAATATAAGTATGGCATGACATGCTTTACATCGAAACTATTAAACCTATTAAAACATGTTTAAGTTACATCAGCATGTTAAGTTAAATAGTCATAATTAAGTAATCTGCAAATCTAGTAATCAACTCTGATTCTGACTCAAAGAACGAAGCATATAAGAATATGCGATTCAGGACAAAGTTTTACATTTCGCACGATCATGCTTACTCTTCGAAGGAACATTTCATTAGTACCTGCTTTGAATCTACTAAAGCTGTATCTATATAATTCATGTAATCAATAATTACATTTCCTTTAAACTCTAGAATTTATCAAAATACAATTATCCTAACAAGAAAGCCAAACAACAAAGATGATGAGTTTTTAATTTAAGTATAGGTAAATGATCATTTTTGAATTTACAGTATATTATACGTTTACATAGTACGGAGAAACGCTCTAAAAGTTAAAAATCTCGTTTACCAAATGCAAATAATTTACAAATCCACATTTTGTTTCGCTCCTTTGAAGTGTAATAAAAGTTACGTCACATTAATCAGAAAATGAATTTTCTTGAAATTGAAACGAGATACTACATGCAGGGTGTTTCATTTAACTGGAAACGGTGGAATATCTCACGAAAGATTAAAGTTATCAAAAAAATATTCGTACAAAAGTTGTTTGGTACAAAGGGGAACATTACACGGTATAAATAATTTTTCTGTAAGTGTAGTAGTGGGGGAGATATCAAAGTCAAGTTAATTTTTTTAAATGGAACCCTGTATTTTTTTATTTATATTATGATAGTGTTTGTTGAGACGAATACAATGAACTGCCACATGATATCATTCCCTGCAGTAGAAAGTGATAAATCAGTAAGATTTTAAGATGATTACGAAACAGGATTATAGTCGCATGCGAAAGAATAACGGACAAGATGTTGAAAAGTGTCGAAAGAGAATTTTTAAACAGAATAGAAACGTGTATTTGTAACGATGGTGGGCATGTTGAAGGATAAATGACGTAAAAAATTATTAATTAATTCTTGATACTACAAGTTAGATAGTGGTAAGTGAAATTTAAAATCTATTATTTATGTTTAATTCCTCATATTTGCTACAATATTGGTGTTGTTTCCATACCAGGAATATTTTATTAAAAACAGAACAATCGGTGTGGTACGAGTAGATGGCACAGTCACGTAGAGTTCAGCTGACCGACGACACACGATCCGTGTTGATCTGACTACTTTGTATTTAATTTATGATATTTTACAACTCGGAACGATATCATGTGGCAGTTCGTTGTATTCGTCTCAACAAACACTATCATAATATGAATAAAAAAAGTAACGGTTCCATTTAAAAAAATTAACTTGACTTTGATATCTCCTCCACTACTACACTTATAGAAAAATTATTTATACCGCGTAATGTCCTCCTTTGTACCAAACAACTTTTGTATGAACATTTTTTTGATAACTTTAATCCTTCGCGAGATATTCCACCGTTTCCAGTTAAACGAAACACCCTGTATATCAGAATAACGAAATAATTAAAACAATAATAATTCAAGATTCTATGGTAAATGTCACAACACACGTCATTTATTCGCAGGAAAATGTATGCAACTGGATGAATTATCCGATACGCTCACCATTATGTAACATATTATTAACGTCACCGTGATTACGTCATTGTCGCGATACACGTAATCGATGATAACTAAGCGTGTAGTCTAGTCTAGGACGTAGCGGTTCCTGATCGTCACTTCGTAAAAAGGGGTCAGTACTGCCGCGAGATAACACGCTCCTACGTCACGGAAGCCGTTAACGTAATAATTTATCCAGCGTATTATTCAACTCTCGTGCCCGAGCGCGTGTGCAAGCAAACCGTCTTGCCGGGGATTTACCATGGTTAAACGGTTGGCTACGCTTCAGATTGACGGATGAGTCTCGTCGCACCTGCACTTTGTACGACATTCCATACGGACGCCGGAAAATTACGCATCCTGATCGAGGAAACGAACACTCGAAATCTGTTGCATACTTGCAGGATATTGTCATGGTTTGAAACACATTGGAGAAGTGAACGTTCTACCGGTTATTTCTAACAAATGTATAATTTAAATTAATTATGTTATGTATATATTGATTTTACGACGTTTATTAATTTCTACGACCTCTATTCATTTCTTATGACTAGACCGTAGATTTTATTACTTTATGGTACATATTATGGAAACATATAAAACATAACAATTTAAACAGGGATTGATAAAATTTTCATTTTGTTCTTAACTTAATACATTCCTTAATTTGAAAAACTGCTTCTTTTTAATTTTAGTTTCTGTGAAATAATTTACAAAAGTCTAAGTTTGCGTAAATATTCATGACCAGTCATCATGTTTGAGACAATAAAAAGCAGTCGTTGTGTTATACAGGGTGATTCACGAGAAACAAAATACCTACATATCTCCGTTAGGATTGAAGATAGAAAATATGAAAGAGGAAAATGGTACAGAGTTAAAAGGGCACATATGTTCATATGATGATATAAATAGATCTTATAATTATTGCTATCGTCAAGGTTTTTTAAAGATCACTGATGGTTTTATAAATAATACCATATGTTTTTAACTTCATAGCAAAGTAGCTGATATTAAGGCGATTTCAACGATAGAGGATACTATCAGTTTGAAATAATCTTCAACTTATGAATCTACATAATTTGACTAATCCTAAAAATTAGTATTTGAATGGCACGCAAAAAATGTATTTTGCAGCTTGAACATTTATGGGTTTCTCAATTGATCAACAGCGAGTAACAAATGTACTTAAAAAATGGAAAAATGAATACAATTTTGAAATAATGAGTCGAAGTTAGTTTTAGCTACAGATGGATGTCTTAAGATAAGAATAAGTGAAGATAATATATAAAGATATTATAAGAATGCTTATGTTTATCAATTTATATATCTGTCATTCGAATGCTTTCGTTGTTCACTGTATAATATTAATCAGAGAAAATTGTATTATGGCCACAAAATAAACAAAATAAATTAGCAAACTGATTTAAAAAATCATTACGATATTCTATCCATTGCAGTTTTAATACGAACGCCTTACACACCTCAGGTTTTTAGAAACGGCTCTTTTCTCTCTATAAAATTATTTGCATATTGAAAATTGGTATTAGTTATGTCTATTTCTAATTTTCTTCGATAACTCTTATTAAACTCGTAACACAAGGTGTTTCAATACCTTATATACGTATGTAGTATGTTCTACGTACGTAACACTATGTAAGCACTGCACATGTTGTCATACATTATCCACTAAAAATATACAACAGTATTATAGTCTATTTTGAGTTGCTTTACATTATGTAGTACGAAAAGGTGAAGAAAATTAGATTCTGTCTGAAAGAAATACATAGGTATACGTTTATGATCTGTACTGTTGTAATACTCATTTCTTACAATATACATTTTATTTTATTATCGTAAAGAATATTATATGATTCAGTTCCTTATATTTATACAGGATGGGGCAATAACTACGTCCACTTTGAATATTGCCGTTATTTGTGATGATATGAAAAAATGTTATATGCAAAACTTACACGGTATAGAGGGGGGTATATTGTGTCACAAACATTTTCTGCGTGGGTGAAGGCATAGAGGAGATTTGAAGGTCATCTCTATTTCTTTTAATGGAATGCTATGTTTTTTTTTATCGCGATGTGATAGTCGGTGTTGAGACGACTTCAGCGAGCTATCAGTGAAGGTTATGCATGGTCAAATATGGTAGTAAAATAAACTTTCTTACATTACACGTGATGCTCGAAATGGTGACCGTTTGCGTCAATGCAAAGTTGCAATTTTCGTATCGCTCCATCACATGCATGTCTTATCGTTTCTGAACTTATTCTAGCACATGCTGTATTATTTAATAGGGGACTTTATTGGAAAATGTACTACTAAACGTTCGCCAAATGATGTAGTTACAGCACGATGCGACGGTTGTCTAGCACATTATGCCCGCAGAGTAAGAGTTGCATTGAACGAACTTTACCCAAATAAATGGATAGGACGTGGAGGATTAGTTTCTTGGCTACCTCGTTCTCCAGATTTAACCCCATTAGATTTCTTTCTCTGGGGAGC
This sequence comes from Dufourea novaeangliae, assembly GCF_001272555.1. Taxonomy (NCBI): domain Eukaryota; kingdom Metazoa; phylum Arthropoda; class Insecta; order Hymenoptera; family Halictidae; genus Dufourea; species Dufourea novaeangliae. Next base: position 181,741 of record NW_015374429.1, on the reverse strand, counting down.
ATTGAAAAATGCTGTTTATCACGAAGTACCCACTACACCAGAAAATATGAAACAACGGATAATTGCAGCATGTGCTAGAATAAGTTCAGAAACGATAAGACATGCACATGATGCAGCGATACGAAGATTACAACTTTGCATTGACGCAAACGGTCACCACTTCGAGCATCTTCTGTAATGTAAGAAAGTTCATTTTACTACCACATTTGACCTTGCATGACCTTCAATGATAGTTCGCTGAAGTCATCTCAACACCGGCTATCACATCGCGATAAAAAAAATATAGCATTTCATTAAAAAAAATAGAGGTGACCTTGAAATCTCATCTATGCTTTCACCCACGCAGAAAATGTTTGTGTCACAATATGCCCCCCTCTATACCGTGTAAGTTTTGCATATAACATTTTTTCATATCATCACAAATAACGGCAATATTCAAAGTGGACGTAGTTATTGCCCCACCCTGTATGATAAAAATCTGGTACACAAAGTTGGTATTTTTAATAAATTCATTCTATTTCAATTCAAATAAAATAGTTGCTTATGTAATTTAATATTTTATATCCAATTGTATGCTATATTTTTTATACTCGTTTTGCAAAAGAAACAACTAACAATAAATATCACTTAACAGAGAATTTCGAAACATTGTTCCAACTATAATAAATTATCGGAGGAATGTTGTGTACGTCAATTGATTGATTGATGATCAGTGGTGATAATGAACAGTGGCAGACAGGAAGCGTTTGCAATAAGGTGCACATAGACATTAGTGCATGTAGTTATAGTAGACTGTATAAAATGTATATAGTTTATCTACTAATAAAAATAACTTGACTAGATATAATTATTTATTTTCGTATAGCGAATTATAAAACAGCAACTGTAAAAAAAGTACATGCAACCAAATCGCAAGTAAAGTTACTACTCCTTAAAAAAATATTCGGACAAACATATAACTAATTGTTATATTTTATATTATTACTAGATCACAGAAAGTTTTCTATTATTTTGAACTTAACAACAAATTCTATGTCACTGATAAACTATAATCGTATTATTCACGACATAATCATATGCAGTGGATTCGGTTTATGAGGATGATTTGGATGCTCAGAACACACTGCATAGTTGATTTCTAGGAGTCTCGTAATGACTCAGCAATCACGTTGGGGTTTACCTACGGTCTTCTTTGGACCGTGAAACTATTATCTACGGGAACTTGTACGGATCAGTCAGAACTTATTTTCACACTCAATTTAATTGTGTATACACAGCTTTTTGCACGTCGGTAGCGTATTTGTAACATATTAACATCGTATGCATCACAGACTTCTGTCTACCATTCCAGATTATATTCGTTAGAGAAATTGATTAACTTTCATGTGGATACAACGGTTATCTTTACTAACCGTTGACAGGTTGTAGTTTTTGTAATTTATGCGAAAATCTATACACAACGTTACTACTGGTTTTTCAACCTTTATTCATACCATTAAAGGAACTTGCAATAAAGAGACAAACTGTGATTTGCATAGTAATAATTGAATATTATTAACCGCCTGAACATAATTTATTTAGGAATATTTATTCCCTTGCTGTTTTATATTTAATATATAATTTAGTATTTCTTGTATTCTTATTTGAAACTAATTGAATTGAAACATTATTATATGTAAAGGAAACTGTTTATTTTCACTTTTAGTTACATATCAATGCTACCAGTGTGTAAACTGCATACACACATATGGATAGAGTATAATATGATTAATAGTTCTTACAGTAATAACAATAATTAAATAAACTTTAGTAAATTGTATTTAAATTGAGGCGACTTAAATGATTAAGGTGACTAAAGATTCATTTAAGTAAGTAAAATTACAAAATCTTTCTCCATTTGACATCGTGAAACAATTTTTCAAGCACTATTTATTGATAAAATTACATAACATTACCTAAAAAAATCTAAGCAAAATCAGAACACAATAATTACAATGTAAATTTTCTGCGTTTATAGCATATTGAAATTTAAATAACCAGTACAATAGAAAATATTAAAATAGTTCTTTAATAGTGTTTTAAATTTATTTTATGGCTGAACAAAACGGCTGCTTTAACAAATATAACACAATTTAGGTTTTTGTAAATTAACTCTTGAACTACCAGCGTTAAATCTATACAAAACTATTGTAAATTGTATAACATATGGTACAATACGTGTATAACATAATATAGTACAATATAAATGTATAATAAATTAAAAATCAACATAAATTCCGACAAAGGCACCTTCATGATTTGAATAAATTGTAAAACAACAATTTTGAAATTCGTCATTTTGATGAATTTGGTAGATCGCGTATAAAGTCAATAAAGATCTCAATTCGTCGGTAGTGCTACAGTTCAATAACAATATTCAGTGTTTCCATGTTACCCATAAAATTATGTTTTTGTACCTGCAAATTGTTCATGTTTCCCGTTATTAGGAATTTTATGCAGTTACAGTAACTATCAAACAATAGTTCAAGGATTAAGGAAACATTAGGCGATCTCGTTAATACTCTTTCGTCGTTCCCATTTCTCTAAAACAAAGTCATCATTCAACGAATACAGATCCTGTTTCGCGAAAAATACATATATTTACATATTACAATCCTCATGGGGCACAATATGCCCGAGCTCACGTTCACAACAGACTTTATGGACTGTCGAAAAAAATGATACGGGTATGCTAATTCGTCACGCGAGCCGGCAATATTGAAATCAGTATAGTCACGCGTCGCTGACCGGTCCGAAATGGCCCGGTACCCAGGCGGGACGTTGAAAAATGGCGAGAATTCTCGGTTGTCGCCGGGGATGCCGCGCCGGTCGAGTGTGAGAATCGTCTGCGATCGTGTGGACATCATTCTCGCGAGGTGAAGACATTTTTCGAGAAGGGAAATATCACGGCGAGCGTCGTTAAAGATTCCTGCGACGTACACAACGAACAACGGGAAAAATCCTTGTATTTTTTTTATTTCACCTTCGGTCGAGTGACTGTTTATCCAGAAGTTACCAGTGGCTTTATACCAAGCGTGTTGTAATGCTTTGACGATAAGATGCAACCTCGATCGGGAATCGAAGGTGAGTTTCCTCGAAAGTGAGCACCAACTGCCTGAATGGAGGCTCTCTAGCATCGTCACTGCCGTAACGAAACGTATTAAACGTCTGCGAACCGTTTAAATTGGACGAACCATTTATGAACTTATGAATTTTAATCTCTGCTTCTTAATAACACGTTATAAATCATAATGGATATAATGCGTTTCCTATTCCATTTTTTGCAAAATATAAAACTATAAATATAGTTTGTATAGCAATACTGTTAATCTCTTTTCCACCAGTTCGGTGATCGGATTTAGGAAAATACTTGACTTAAAATTCACTTTTACGGTACATATACTTTTATACCTGGAACGTTTTGGAGAAATGGTAAACACATTTATCACAGAAGCAAAAAAATATTAAGTGTGTAAATTAAATAATCGTTAAACTCAATACGTGCACTTAAACAATGTGTGACTACTTATTCTAAGACAACATTGTTAGTTAAAATGTTTAAACTTTCATGATATTTCTTGAAAATCATCGCAACATGTATCTCTCTTCTTATGAAATTACAAAAATGCTTTAGAAGTTTGTTATTTTCCATTTTATTTAAAAATCAGAAAGACTGATTACTGATGAAAATTGTCGGCTAGTAGGATACTTTCTTTGATCTTCAAATATACACATTTTTTGTACATTTATATAAACGTTTTATTGTGCCACTTGTACCTATAATCATCATGTGTTTACGAACAAGCTTTTGATTTTATCTTTTGTAATCATAGCCGCAGTGTTCATTTCACGTTTTACAATTTGAAACTCATCTTTTCTTGTGGAAAAAGTGGTTTCTTAATTAGTAGATGCAAAAACTGGTTATCTCGGCACAGAATGATCAAAGTTAATAATAATTGACCCAGCAAGGAATGATCAAAGTTAACTGTCAGCTACTTTCAAAATGGATTCATTAGAATACTGGAAGAATTCGGTTGCAGAAGAAGAGAGAAATTAACGTCAGACGGCGGATACATTGACATAAAACTGTCCAAGACACGAAACGCCTGTAACGGGACCTGATCTTGCGAAATACTCCAGAAAGCTGATCGTGACTAAACATATACCGAACAGTGGTCCAACACATGGATATTCGTGACGTCTATGGAATTTCACTCGTAATGATTCCGAACATACCGCTGACGTCCGGTGTATGATTCGTAATGGTTCAGTTTCAATTTTCGAAACTTCTGTCGATGACAATTACTTTTAATATATTTACACACGTTGTGTGTTCCTCCTTGCTAGGAAACTCGGTGACAAACGTTCTAATACTTACCTGGAAACGTTACTGGCAATATTTCTCTATTGAATGTACTCTCAGTTCAAACTATACGCGGTTTTTTCTGATAACCTAAGGACGGCGCTCGAAAAATCTTCTCCAATAATTAACGAAATAGTGCTAAAGTGTTTTACATAAAACTGTAAATAGAGAGCGTTCAACATTTCTTAGACATTGAGCCTGCGGCAATATGTATAAGAAGTCAAAAGCTTATTGAATATACCATACATGAAATAGACTGTATGCTATGAAATATACGTATACTTCAGTCTTATACTGCGTATGTATAAACTTGTCATGTTATTCTACAAATAACATACAAACGAAACAAGCTACTTTCAAACATCAGTTATAGGTATACCGATCACTATTTATTATACATATAATGATATAACGAGTATTAACTATGCCTAAAGAGACTTGACTTTTCCAATATGTATACACGTTTCTAGTCCTTTCGTTACGACATAAGTGTACTTCCTAAATTTATTTTCCATTTTAAATTACATTAATATGTAAGACTTTATTATCAGTTCCTATAACAAGACTTTTCCACTATATTTCTAACCTTTTCTACTACGACGTAAGTGCACTTTGCAAATTTATTTTGATTTGTACAATTGCCTTACATTGTTGGTATACAACAATATATCTAGCACCTTAGGTGTTGCAGGGTTGTTGTTATAATGGTAGTCCATAGCGAAGAGATATACTATATGTATAATACATACATATTTCACTTCCTAAAGACTGCTACGATATCGCTGCAAAACGTTGAATTATTAGTAGTATTGCGTTAAATTATACCTAACAAAATCAATAAATTTTTATCGCGTTATATTATAACAAAATCAATTACTTCATAAATTTATTTTAGTGTTTAAAATTGCCTTACACATAGTGTAATATTGCCTGATATATAGTGACTTTATATATGTATGTATATGTAAAGCGATAGCCTCGATGAACATCCATTATAGTGACTGTTCGCATACTGATTGTGAGACAGGGTTGCGGGGTGGTCACTATAATGATCGTCCGTAGCGAAAGAGATATACATACATATTTCACTTCCCAAAAATTGCTGCAACATCGCTACGAAATGTTAATTTATTACTCTTTCAACAATGCATTGCCTTACATTATGAATGAACAAAATCAATTTAATTCTATAAACACTTATTGTCCAATTTTCAATTATGCGGTTTTATTTGTCTCTTAACTGTTTTCATGATTTCCGCAAACATACAGAGTTCGAGAGAACTCATTACGACAGCTTGGATTCCTTACAAATCAACGTTTCTGAATTATTCTTGCTAGAAACTTTGAAATTTTCATTGAAATGAATTATTCTTGCTAGAAACTTTGAAAAAAAATTATTTAAATCCATTTTCGTATTGTAAACGATGGTTATCTACCTACTATACGCTAGGGACATTAATATCGAATAATAAAAAAAAATGTGAGTAATATATGACGTGTAGCTGTAAGCTTTTCTGAATTTTAGCTACTTTTTATACTAATTCAGTTAGCATTTTTAAAAGTTTTGTGTACTAGGTATAAATCATATTTCACCAGAAATGTTATGTCATGACTAGGCTGCGGAACTTTGTGCAAAATAACATTTTATCAAATAATTTACCAACACATATACAGTGTTAACAGCAGAAACTTGTTTTTGCTCTCAGGGGGTATACCACGTTAAGAATAATATGTCGTATAGAAGTTAAAAAAAAATAAATAATATGTCGTCTTATATAAAGATATGTATATAATATATGTCGTCTAATATAAATTGTCGTCTATTTTGTTTCACACTGCTATAAACGCATAATATCCGCATTCTAGTCACGACTAACTGCATACAAGTCGGTGGACGCCCTCTCTTTTAAAATAGAAAGCAACCGACGAATTCCCAAAAATTCGTCAGTCTCTGAACGAGTATGATGCGACCTCGAGCTCGTAACCGCGTACGGAATCCAGCCTACGCACGGTGAGAATGAGGCCAGAAAAGCGTTTCTTCCGCGAGTGGGTTCGTCGATTCCGCAAGACCTTCGGTTTCCGCGTCCGAGACATTGCTCCGAGATGAATGGAGCATTCCTGAAATCGACCCGCGATGATTCAACGGGCGGCGGGACGCGCTGTCCCGTTCGCAACCTCTTCACTTTAAAAAGTAACCCTGAAATTTCGTCATTGCATACATGCTCAATGAAGCATCGAAAACCCACGCATGGAGGAGGTTCTCCGCCGGAAATACCAAAGATTTTTACCGGCCATGTGCTCTCGAAACTGTCTCTGTATAAATAGAACAAGCTTGTACGTTTATGAATGGCGTGGTCCGGTGTGTGATTGAGAAACGATGTGTATCAATTGCACGCAATCGCAGTCAGTTAGCTCCGAGTCATTGTGAGAAATAGCGGACAGATGGTCGTTTGAAAGATGATATTCATTCAGGAAGAATATTATGAGAGCCCAATACCTTGACGGCCTACCCATTTAAATGGTTTCTTATTACCTCTAAAAGCATCAGATAAGTCGCAAATATATAGTGAAGTACGAGGTGTTGCAATAAAGTTATTCGCGAAACTTTATTGTCACATATCCTAACGAAACGCGGGTATTAAAACGGATACCAGAAACACTGATAGTATTAGTACTATGAGTATCAGGGACAACTTTGAAGACAATGGTCTCACATCTGTTTAACTTTCAAAATAAAATTTTTATAATAATTTCATAGCACATTATGATTAATAAAGATTCCTTTTATAATATACATAAATTACAGTTAAATAATATTTCACTTAAAGTAGGTATGTAACTGTTTTCGAAAAATCGTAGTAGTATTTTAATTAGTATATAATTTAATACGATAGTTCAGTTCTCTAGTAATATAACTAGTGCAAAGGTAGTTCATATACATGCATTGACAAGAAACTAAATTTAAACCAAAGTGTTATCACAGCCTGTAAACCAGGTTATAATGATTTTGATCGAGCTTTTTCACATAAATCGTATTTTTCTTAAAATTCTGAAGGAGTAGGCAAATTCTGCGGTCAGATTTTAATTCACCGTGTCAAAAACTATAGAAAATGATATATAACAAGTCAGGGACAAAATTCAACCACACATTATAACGGAAAATCCGTAATTTTCTTTGAAAATGTCAAATTTGACATAGAGTTCAAAAGTCAAAACTTGTTTTTTGTTATAATTCTTCTACATTTTTTCCCGATTCTGCATCATCTTAGATTTAACCTCGTAAGAGATTCATCCCTCATCTTATTTCTATCAGAAGTTAGCAGTTTCTCCCATTGCGCGCCAGAGCGCGCTTACCTGAACGACGGACGCCGCGACTTTCGTCGACCTGATACGACTTCAATTTTCGAGTGCCCGCGAATCAAAACAATGTGTTTTAAAGCGAAAAGAACAGAGAATATGGGCATGTTATTTTCAATTTTATTTATTTTCTGAACTAGGGGTCAAATTGGCAAAACAAATATATTTTTAATATTTTTGCATTAAAAAATAACTTTACGTACAAAACAGAAACTTCATTACAAAGAACGATCTTTTACGATCCAAACGAAAGAAGAATCAGATTCTTATTTTTAATAATTACTAAGATAAAAATTCTTTTGTGATGGTAGTTTTCGTAAAAATCGGTGAAAATTGCCAACTTTGAAGATCTGTATTTTTCAAACAATTCCGGAACCAGCAAAATGATGACGTAATTCGCCCTACTTTCACATTAAGTATAACATACTTCAATTTTTGCAAAATCTCAGACATCGTGTACAAAAGTGTCCCGCTTGGCGTGGAATGACCCATACCTACATAAGATAGGATACTTTCATTGCGCTTTGTAAACGTAATGTATGTTGAAAATACAAACACTTAATATACAGAATAGACCATTCAAAATTAGCACGATGAATAGGTATAGGACCGTGTGAATAATAAAATAATTTTCTAAATAAATGTTGGTTAGTGCAAAATTAGCCACTATACGTTCGCCTCAATTTTTTTGCAAAAAAACACAAATTCGCAGATCATCTCTACGTACAGTGGTTCAGAATCAAAATTTCACAGATCATACGCTTATTTAGCTCAAGGGATCAAAAATTTTAAAACTTACAATGTTTATTGGAATAGAAGCACCTACATGAACACATTTTTATGAATTTTAAGAATCCTCTCCGACACATTATCATTCACTAACAGTTTCTTCTCAACATCTTCATGAAAGTCTGCGTTTCTAGGGATTGTTTTTTCTATTTCTGACTGTGACTGATGATACGAAAGGATCCGAGAATACCACTAATGTATGGAACAAATCTTCCACGGTTAATAATAAATTGATTTGAGTTTCTTAGAAGATAAGAGAAATTTGTTTTCAATCATTTGAGGTGTTAAAGTTTTATTCCGGATTATTCCGCTACGTGTCATTTGACACATTCAGGGTACAGAAACGTGTACGTGAACAATCTCACGATTCCCGCCTATAAAACATCGGATTAACATTTTCGAAAGCTGCGCGACTTCCGTTCGTCCTACAGAGTGACCGTATCATCGACTCAATCGATACAACTAACCGCGATGAATGAGCGCAGCACGAATGAATGAACGATGCTCGAGGCACGTGTTGTTGACACGGTGGCGCAATCGCATAGGGCGTGCTGGCAATTTTATCGGGAGGAACGGCTGGCGGCCGGCAGCCGCGAAACGAACGAAGGGGAAGAAAGGATGGTGGTATCCACGCAAGACGGGAGTAAGACAGGAAAACGGAAGGAACGTGGGGTGATCCGGAGGAGAGAGACAGTCTGCGTGTATTCGTATGTGTGCCTATGGCGAGATGCCACCGAGGTTCCTGTGCACAGGTGCACCCTACGAGAGGGTAACATGATATATCGTGCGATCTTTCGACCTCGAACGGAGATCCGGCATTACAAGCGAGAAGGGCGCAGCTAACTTATGCGATGAATCAGCCGGAGGAAATGATCTGTACATACCTACGCGCAGACGATCCAAGACCGACAAGTGAAATAAGCCTTTCGAACTACGCGTCTCGAGAGCCACGCTGCGAATGATTTGCGAACCCGCGTTATCTTCATGGCTGACAGATATTTTTGAGGTGTTCCTTGACGCGTCTTCCTAACACAATTTTCACGTGGGTACTATGCGATATATTTATCATTTTCTTATTGTTTCTTGTACATTATTGGCAAAATACTTGTGCACCAGTGAAAAATTATCGAAATTCAATGTTCCGTGACATTGTTAGTACATATTCGTTAAAATTTGTTTAAGTGAAAAGCAAATAAAAGCGTGAACCTTCTACTTTCTAACCTTTTAGTTCGATTTTATTTAAGTACCCAAGGGGTAACATCAGCCCTTATAAAGAGGATCGTCAAATTGTAAAAATTTCTTGATATTTGAGAACGGATATACTTCATCGGCTACGGTGTTCGCAATTTTGACGTACAGGGTCAGAAATTATAATTCTTTGCCTTCAAAACAAACCAAACTGCATCCAAAATGGATACTTTTTAACGCCTGCCTCTTTATGGTTTCATGTCTTTTATACAGGGCACCGTTCAAATTGTTTATCGAGCAATGAATTGCAAAACGACAAAGTAAAAATATTTATGATATGTATTTATTTAACAAAAACAAAAGTAAAATAATATTACAATTACATAATAAAAAATAAACACTAAGTATTAGTATTAACATGTATTACTATGTAAACAAAGTTATGGAACATTCAATTTCGACAATTTTTCACTAGTGCAACAGTGAAGCTATACTTTTTTGCTAAAAATGTATGTATATCGCGGAAAAGTGTGCGACGTACATATTACTGAAAACCGGAGAATACGAAATTTGTTTTTCGCGATGTAAATATCATAATGTGTAAACCACAATCGAAAATGAAAAAAAATAGAATTTTTTCAGTTTTTCAATGCAATATTGGTAACTACGATTTTATAGAAGTTAAGTGAAGCCTTTAATTTTTAGTGTTAACATTTCAATGATTATTATATAAAAAGATGTAGTGATTATCTATTTTTACGATTTTGACGTCATAATGTAACCTTTAATTTGCAGAGTGAGAATTTGCTTATACTTTTAGATATTGACAATACGTTTTTGAAATAAAGATAAGGGTTTTCATAAACGCTCAATGCTTCTTGTTTTCTGAACAGTAATAGCTGGATAAAAACAAGTTCGTTTACATAGGCGACTTTTGTGATCACCGAGCACCAAGAATCATTTGATTCAATGTATCTCTGTATAATTTCTGCATAATCTTGTTAATTATATTTTTTTTGTTTAAAATGATCTTTCAAATTATCTGGTAAATTTGTTCGACCTTGAAAAAGGACTCTCATTCCTCAACCATAAAATAAAAATTGAGCATTGAAAATAAACTCTCAAAAATGGATCCATTCAACGATTTTCGATTAATCGTGATCATCGACTTCGAAAATATCGTTTTGAAAAAAAGCGCGTTTATAGTTTCAAATTCAACTTATATCTAAAACAAATTTGTTTAACTTACACAGAGTCATCTATTCGAAGCCACTGTAGTAGACCTTCTGTTGCATTGGCCTTCTCCAAAAAGTCAATTTGATACTAACAAACTTTTCAAAATTTCCAGCAACAGAAGACCTCTTAACACTTATTTACTCAGTTTTTAATGTTGATTAAAATTCCCGTAAAGAAATATAGGTTATTCCATTTTTGAAAAAATCAAGGTAACATTCAAAACTTTATATGTAAACAATGTAGAATAAAATAATTACTCTAAACTCTAAAGTATGTTTCTTTTCATACTACGCAAATTTTGTTTGAATGAGTTTTTTAATAAGTAATTTGTATCCATCAAGTTATGTGCCTCACCCTGTATAATCGAGATTGAATACCAAGGTGAATACACAGAGAGAATATCATCTTTTCTAGGTATGCAATGTCAGGATAATACAAACGATATATAATTTACGGATGGCAGTCGCACGGCTGTCTCAGTCGCAGCGGAACCTGCCTTCGCTCCGCTGAAATACAGAATGATTACGAGGAAACGAGCGCAACAGGTGCCCCCGTCGTCTCTACCGATAATCTTTCGTAATCTTATCTTGACACCTCACTCCCCCAATGTCATCGTATTCATGTTATGCTCGTTACGAAGGGTGCCGAATTTCAGTTCTAATGCAGAAATATTATTATCATATCTGACGTACAATTTAATAAAACTTTGCGAATTGAGTCAGTCAAAAAATATGGATTTTATATTTCCTTTAAATGATAGTAACTTACGTAGACGTTTCATTAAAAAGATTTATTCATAGCAGAAGACTAACGTCTAACAATGTTACAGATCCTAACAAGGGAAGTTACCCAAATGTTCAATTAGTTCCAAACGAATAATACATGGTTGGAAATTATAGTACTCGATCTCCTTAAAATTCAAATAAGTGTGTCCTGCCCGGAAAATTCAGTATTGGCCAGGAAAATGGCGTCCAAGTCCCTCATACGCAGCTCTAAAAATTAGTACAAATAACCTTCTTGTTATAATGTTGTTTCTAATTTAAGCAGATATTTACGTTTGGCTATGATTGTATTGTAAAAAGGAATGCATCTTCGGTCATGTAAACAGCTTATTTTATACACGAGGCGTTGCGGGTAATAAGGGCGAACTCAACAAAGGCATGTTTTAAGAAACCCGCGTTGTAAACGTTTTTCATACGGGGGAAATCGATAAAAAATTCTTGTACCTCATTAACTAGTTTTTCTGTTTCTTTTTAAATATTAGGAATAATAAATGTACTTATAAGATAATTGTAAATTAGTATGGTAATTGTAATACTAGAATGATGATCGAATGCACCTGGAAGGGACAGTACGACAAGAGTGGAGACAGTGTCGTTCGCCCTTAGATACTACCAGCCCTCTGAACGCTCAAAAGTTTTTTCTCATTTTCTATTAAAACTTATTTTATACTGGAAAGAAGTAAGAATTTACCAAACGTAGCCATGAATATACATATATGCCGGCTATCGTAGATCAAGTTGGTAAAATAACAAATTTTTCACGAAACGTTGAGTTCGCCCTGACTACCCGCAATTCCTCGTATGAAAAACGTATTCAGTAATTGCTCCATAGGTCTCAATTATCCACGGGGCCTCGATTTATCCGTGTTGCTGGTCACCCGATTAAGCCGGTTATTCAAGGTCCTACAGTACTGTATTTTCCGAGCGAATAACGCTGATTTCTGCACAGGAGGTCGAAGTCCTACAACTTCCAATCATTCTTTTTTCAAAACTAATGTAACTTCTGGTAACTTCCCTTATAAGAAAGAAATTGATATAGGGACCAAAATATTATGTTCCCTGTTGTCACCGCCTATCTATTATTGTTTGAATATGATCACATTTTCTTTTTAACAAATGTGGAGTCAAAGGAACCAGAGGAAAAAAACATATTCTTACATTTATACCTAAATGTTAAAGATAATGATAGCAATTTGTACAAATATATTGAAAATCCAAATAGTAATAAGGAAGTTTGTACCAGTGCACTCATTTTTTTTATTGATAGATTTAGCTACTTCTATTATTTAGAATAGATATCACAAGATGCTTGTTAATAGCAGTACATAATTATAGCAGTTTATTTAAAGTTTTTATAATTCAAGCCTGTCTTGTTTCGTCGAAATTGACATCGATAACTTGGCTGGTGATCCTTGCAAGTCATTTGAAGAGATGGGATTGATTTATACATATTGAGATGGTATCGATAAACGGAAAAAGTCCAAATGGTCGATTAATTACACGAAAGAGGTGTGCCATATGGTATTGGGCCGGTCGAAAAGTTGATAGCATTTCGAGCACAGTGTCTTCGTCACATTTTTACTGGACGAAGAAAGAATCGGTTGATCTGGTGAACAGGTGCTATTTCCTACATAGTTGTTGATTAAATGCGTTTGATATACAAATTACTCATCGTTCTGTTTTGTTTTCTGACCACGAAGTTATTTTTTATTATGTTCTATCAAACTTTTAAAATAATTACACTACTTGAACTTGAAAATTTCGCAGCATCTACCCAATTAATTACACATTGTCTCGTCAGATGATTACCTCTTTAGATCTCTAGAATATTCTTCATAAAAAAACTTTTAAAACATAATCCACCTAAAAGCAAGTTGAAGAGTTTCTTTAACCACAAGAATCGAAGTTGTATATAGCTGGTGCGCTGAAATTAATTGAGAAATAAAAAAAAATTGTGAAAAATTTAATAAATAAGAATACGGTATCAATTGAAAAATATAATTGATTGTACTTCGGCCCTTAAAAACTCTACGAATTTTCCAAGCCACCCGACAGTTTTGAAAGGATGGACGATTTTAAACGATGAAAATCCACCGGCAACAGCAACTCGAGACGAAACATGTGATTGAGGAACAATACTCGCATATTTGAAGGATGACTGCTTTTTTCTTGTCCGCCTATTACTGCAGCAGTAAATCTGGCTCGTAGAGATTGTGAGAAACCACAGGGTAAACATGCTAAGGATATTCCAGAATTAAATACGGTTTAGCGCGTAGAAATCATTACATAAAGCTTAAAAATATCTGAAAACGTTTCAACAGGATTTCAACGGAAATTAATAAAAACACACAAATACTTATTTCATTTGTCGGTTGTTAACATATTCATTGCAGGGAACGCCAATTGATAATGTCAATTGTTTCATAATTCCTTTTTATTATTCGGCACAAGTAATTATTATTATTATTTTCTAATATCATTACAATGAAATTATGGTAACGTGAAATTTTTATAACACATAATAAAGATTTACTAAGAACGGCTTATCAAATTAATGGGGGTGTGCGAGTACTCGAATTTCGAGTCAAATAATGATCGGTCGGTCAAGCCAAGTTGATCGTTCGAATTCTTCAAACTACTTGAAATCGACGAACTGTTCGAAAAAAGTTCGAGCGACTTGAAAAACTGAAACGGTTCGAATATTCGAGCGCCCGCACGACTTTGATTTACTTGAAAATGAATTTTTAGCTCGAAAATTGTTAAATTACTCGATACATTCGAACAGATCTTTAACTTTCGAGTTACTCGTAAATATTCGAATTGCTCGAATTACTCGAATATTTAGCTATTCACTATCAAATACTGTATCAATAACTGTAAGGAAGAAAACTATAAGAGTCTAATTTGATTATTTTCATGTTTTCAAGAAGAAAACATATTTCCTCTACGTAATCAGTTAATTATTTTGTACAGGCAAAATGTGTATCTAAATAAACATTTCGAATAACGAATAAAAGATAAAAAAATTGTATTTGTTATTCGAAGTTCGAATGACAAATGTATCATTTTCCGACGAGCGTTGAATGAATAAATTTATTCGATGTGAATTATCCGACGAATAGAAGATACCTTTTTTATTCCAAGTGTTTTATTCGTAGCGTCGAATAAATTTTTCTTCTTTTATCTGTTCCGTGTAATTCGAGCAATTTGAATATTTACGAGTAGGTAACTCGAAAGTTAGAGATCTGTTCGATGAATATATTCGAGTAATTTGAAAATTTTCGAGCTGATAATTCATTTTCAATTAAATTGAAGTCTTTACGAACGCTCGAATATTCAAGCCGTTTCAGTTTCTCAAGTAGCTCGAATTTGTTTCAAACAGTTCGTTGATTTCAAGTAGCTCGGAAAATTCAAACGCCCGACTCGACTCGAGCAATCGAACCGAGTTCAGCTTAGCTTGTAAATTACGAGTACTCGCACACCCCTACAAATTAAGTTCTGCAACATTTTAGGAAAAATGTATATGTAGTTCGCGGAGAAACATTTGGTTCATAACAAACAGTATACAGTGTATAAAACTAGATACTATAATATATAACATTATAAAAAACGTTTAAAAGTCATTAATTTTTACTTTATTTATTACAGAATTAACCTACAAAGATTTTCAACAAAGGTTCCTTGAATATTAAGGTAAGTTAAAATATACCACTTCTTTCACAAACATTTTACCAAATGTAAATCTAATCCATATTTCTTGTTAACGTGGACTTCGATGACAAATTTTAGATAAACAATGGAATGTCTATTGCAAGTTTAAACAATCTTGGTTCATCGGATTTGAATTATTTAAAACAAAAACAATATACATATACTTATTATGCATATTATTTAGAATTTACATTTGGTAATATTTAATTCGTAGTGTTATTCACACCAAAATTGTTTGAAAACGGGATATTATTATATATGGCCAAAAAAATTACTTGTAACGTCGAAGGACGATTAGTGTAAAGGACGACACCATGTACATTTTTCTGTTTCGTAGGTGGATTCAAAATGTATACATATACAGATTTAAAACTGTGGATCTGATACTGAGAAAGATTCTTGAAATTTTCTATCAGCAGTAAATGTGAAACAAGTTTTTATTATTATCTAATATCGATATCTACGTTAATATATAATTGATATCATTGATACATATGTATATTGACATCAATGGTAAGTGTATCATATTTAACTAGGTAATGTAATATTTTCATTTTTTATGTTTTAGCGATGAAAACAATATTTGTACCTTTCTGCTTTACATGTTAAGTTAGTGAGGTAGGACGTTCTATGTATACCCTATGCAGTTATCTACTTTCATTAACATTCTTAATGAACCATCTATTAATTTTTTGATAAACAAACAAAAACAGTGATGAAGTACATACTGCAGTAAATACATTTTTTATACTAACGCTCGTGATTTCATTATTAATATGGTACACAAACTTATAGACCCTTAAAAAACGAAAGAAAAGTAAATGATGTAAAATCATATGTTAGAAGATTAAGTGTTTCCTAAATTATATCCGTACTAAACGTTTGTACACCAAGTTTATTCACAGAAGCAAGTATGTATCTATGTACCTACAGGAAACCTATGATGACGAACGTATGGTGACGTGATATCGAAATAATTCCCGTGGGCGAAGTTCGTCATCAAGTAAAACGTCATTGTTTGTTGAGGTTTCAATATCTAGAGCATTTAATATTAATTCATAAATGTTATTGTTTATACTCCAATTAAACATTCTGGAGTAACAAGTTCTTTTCAAGTGTAAGAACAGTAACGTGCAATTATTCATTATACGTACAAATAATATATTTTTATGTCCTCCAAAACAATCTGTTTTTTCAAACTTTTTACATTCCTTATCAAATAATCTGTACAGTTTTGAACGCTTTCTTTGGTACTATAAAAAAAGTTACAAAAAGAGATGAATCCGTTTAGATGAACTTTATACATTATATTATTGCTTAAAAATTCAAAATTTTCCATAGTTAGAGCATAAATATACGCTCCTGCTACAAAGACTACTTTTAAACAAAAGATGAACTCAGAATTTCGTTTTTCTGCTTCGTCTGTTCTGAAAATTTTCACGTATTAAAGTCCATGTGATTCAACAATGATTTTGACGTCAAACTCGCGGAAAAATCGTTTACGTGATATCGAGGCATAACAATGTTAAAGTGCACCATGTTTCATTCTCGTAACAGTATCTTAATGAATCAAAATGCTGAAGCACAAAAGTATCTTGTATGTCGTAGACGTGACGTTGGTTTTAAACTCATATTGAAACGTTCAGCGTATTGTATCATTAAATCGGCTTGGTCAATTTAACGTTTCTTAGCAACATCAGTTCTTGTGAACGCCCAACTTTAATACTAAAGCTTCTGTTAATTACAAAATACAGAAGTAATAAATATTTCTCTTATTGAGATAAGAAAGTATTGATAGCTTTACAATAAGTTCGTCAGGGTTGCAAAGTTAGCTAAAACTGACACCTGTAACACGAGTCTATGTATGGATGACGACGGATATAAACAGCTTTAAAAGTACAACAAAAGATGAAGAACCAAATTAGGCAGCTGATAATTCTAATCAAAGGATATTGATTTCGACATAACTTAAGCTGTGTGAGAAAAGTTACTAATACAGCCTTATCAACTGTGGATACGTTATTCATTACATTAAATTCTTTCAAAAACTTCATATTGTTTAAAAATAATTTATTTTTTGCATTCAATATTACAATTGATAGAATTTGTAATGGTACGCTACCAGCATTGTATTTGTAAAATCGGACATGAGTAATTTCTGCGTTCAGATAGAGTTTTTAAGGTACTAAATTTCTTTCATATTTTTTTGGATAATATACATTTGTAATCAGAATTACGTGACACGTTTTTCAATTATTTGGGTGAACGAAAAAACCAAATACAGAAAAATTATTCAATAGGATGCTACATAAGATGATAAAGGCAAAAGAATAACTACTGACGAATTATGTAATAGAAATGCTGTATTGATATCCCGTGGAAAACGCAACAAAATTCTGTTCACCACAAAATATATTAATTTCATTAACTTTGACGTTATAATTGTTACGACGTTACCATTCGACTTGTATTAATAACAATAAATAGCACTGTTACTATATTTATTACATTCTCACTAAAATAGAATAAAGTGAAAATATTTTCAACAATTTGAAATTAAATATGACTTGCTTTTGGAGTAATGATTGTGACCTATGCTGAAAGTCAATTATTATGTACAAATTACACAACAAATATTCATAATATATCAATCATCTATAATTATGCTATAAACAGTATGCCACTTTAAGATTTTCATTAAACAGGATTCAGCTTAATCTTGTATCTGCCAACGTATCTTGGAGTGATTTCATCCAACATGAACATTTTACAATAATGTTATCTGAGTAATTTTATGTTCTAAGACTCCGCTATTTTTAGTTCGAGGAAGTCCCTCGTAGTGACGTAGATAATGTAATTTCTGCAAGGAAAGAATCGTCACAGTCTGTAGGCTGACGTACTATCAACTTTACGAAACGAAGTTTATAAACGGGCTTCTTGGAAAAAGTTTTGAAAATAAGGATATGTTCCAGACGGGAGTGTCGCGAGTTTCACTTCCATTGATCTCTGGACACGGTGACAGGTCAATGCCGCCCCAGCGTGTAAATAATCCACTCAAACTGTTTTATGATTTCTTTCATCTTGCGTTAGGATACACTAGTACGTAAATGTATACTATACTATACCAACAAATTATAAATTTTTTGTCACAAATGTTTGTCAACAGTTTCAGTGTTACTTGTGTAGGTTTATTACGAAAAAAGTGATTTGTTACAAACTGTTTTCATTCTAATATTTAGTAAGATTTCTTTCGCAAAGTAAATTTTGTTAGTTAAAAATTGCATTGAAATCAACATTGGTTATTATATTATTCCTTCAAATTAATGAAAGTTTTTATATAAATTACAATAAATCACTCGACAATTTGTCTCATTAACATAATTCAAGATATATAAAATACTCACAATTTTGCAATTTGAAATTGTGTGGAGTAAAATTAATTTGTACGTATAACCTACCTGATAGTTTAATTTTTCGTCTGTAAAATTAAGAATAAGTTACTTCATATGTAAAAATGCAATTATTCAAGTAACATTTTTGAACTAGTTGTAGGTAAATATAATTGTGCAAACGATTATTTGAATGTATAATAAATAATTTATACATACATACACTCTTATGAGACTCATAAATTCATATTAACTGGCTTACTATTCAATAATAATGTTTGAATTCGATTTAGAATAATATTCTGCTTGTTAAAAGTTATTATTAACAGATTCCAATTGCAATATGGAGTACTAAAGGAAATTTAAATCGATGTGCCATTTTACTTGCATGATCTAGCAACATTGTATTCTTCAGTATACGGATATAGGTTGGGACATTCGATAAAATTCACTTACGAGTTGTACTAAATTATCCGTAATTACTTACTAGTTGTCAGTTTCTGTAGTAATAATACATTGTAGTGGCAGAATTGGAAAATCCTAACAATTCTTTTGTGACATTGTTCATTAATAAAATTATCGATTCTTGCACCACCGAGAGATTTTAGATATTCAAGAATATGTACCTAGTCAGTACTTATACGTATACATATTGGAGTTTCCGTATGTGTCACTGCGGTTCCATGATTTTTATTCCTAATGAACTTTGTACGTACCAGTGTAATTAAATATTAAACTCGCAGTATAAATGTATAGTAGATCAAATATTGCTAATGTGATAAACGAATAAATATTCATGTAAATGATAAATAATAATTATTATCAATAACTATTTTCTTGCTGTTTAATGAAAGATGCGGAAAATATTTAGAATAGTGGAGGCAGCTCAGATGACCTTGACCTTGACATATATATTGTCTAGGTCATCCTCCTCAGTGACCTCCTTTTTCCCGGGGGGGGGGGGGCAGCGGTTCGGGGGGCCCCCCCCCCCCCCCACGCAATCATTGCAAGAAGTAGGTAGATATGCTAATGATATAATGTTTATACTAGGTAAAATTTAAATTATGGACCTTTAGACATGAGACACCTTTAAATTGAGAAACTTATTTGTTATTAACTTTTTAACAAATAAAGAGCGACGGCTGAAACCTTCTGAAGGTCACTGAGGAGGGTAACCTTGACAACATATGTGAAGGTCAAGTTCATCGAAGCTGCCTCCCCTACTCTAAATACTTACCCGAATGCAATAAAATTGCAGACAGTTAAAGGTATACCAGTTTCATTGTTCTACAAAAAGGGAATTAATTGGTTATTGCTTGATTTAATTTCAATAACTCGTTCACTACCATTTTCGATATATCGTACTATAATTATAGAAAAGCATTTTCGTTTTGAAGCAATCTGTAATATTACATTCTTTTGCATTCACTAGAGTACATGCGAAATACTGTTCGTTATCAAAACAGACAATGTCTTTTTCGCTTAGATTAGTTTCTCGTCAAATACAGATATATAAAATTTATTATCGTTTCACAGTTTAAGAAATCTATTTACTTTAGAGCGTAGAAGTGTTAAAAAATGGAATCATTTATAGATCCACTTAATTCTGACGAGAATAGTAGAAAGTTACTTACTACTTTATACATACACAAAACAAATGTGAAGTAGATCAAGCAATCCGTCCTTCAGAAATTGTCAAAAGTATTGCAGTGATATGCCTTTAGTAGAACATCTTTAGCACTAGAACCACCGTACCCGTCAAAATGGCGGATTTTGACTCTCTTATTTTACAATTACAGAAATCATAAAAGTACTTTTGTCGGAATATGTTTTTGCTTTTAATTTCTTATACACTTTACATTACAGTATATTATGTTACATCGCATTGTATATTATACATATCAATACACATGTTATACAGTACATATTGTACAATGTAATTTAGTATATTTAACGTTGGTAGTTCTAGTGTTAAAGCTATCTTTTGATGTGATCCTAGGCACGCCATTTACACATTTCAGTAATAGCGTTAAACAGTGAAAAATGGGATTATGTAAATAACAGAATAAATAAACGTACGCCATAAAAAACTTGACCACTCAGTATTGTGAAGTAACATAGGTACTAAATAAATGTATTAACAGGGAGTTTTTACATAGAGATACACTATCACTCATGAGTAGGTATCTATGCACCAAAGGAAGCTTTACTCGTCACATTTCCCGTTAGAAATTATAATAAATACTCATGGATTTTGCTTGCTTTGTGGTCCTTATTGTGAAGAAAACTATCTGTTTCATGAAATTTGGTACATTTTTCATTAAAATGAATCTTAAACGGATGTACAAATACTTATAGGCGGTAGTGTACCTAACATCTCGACAGATCGTGGAAAATGTACTTAAATAATATGCAGAACTGTATTATTCACATACCAACTCGCATTCTTCGCATAAAAATCTGATATAAAGTTTTTGGGAAACATTTCTAAAGTCTGAAATTTTAAGGATGTATAACAACAGACATCAACTTATTTTATGATTTACTTTTAACTTTTTCGGTACGGACGACCAGTATACAAGTGGTCCATAGAATGCTCGTTGTGGCCGAAGAACGAGTATACAAGTGATCTTCGAAATGCTATTCATATGACTTCTTCTCGGCCGTCAGGAACAATGTCGCTTTTTGGTGTCGCCGTACCGAAAAGGTTAAGATTACACTCAAAAGGATTATTCGCAATCACGTTGGTTTATAGAATTTTAGGTTTATAACTTAAAACGAATAAAATAAATTTATATATTTATGGAACAAGCCATTTCCACGAGAACCTTCATTTTGAAACGATTCTTCAAGATTTCCATCTTGATTTGCTATAATCTCAACAAAGTTTATTTTTCTGCACGTGACGCACATTGGCGAGGTTTCCTCTCCCACAAGATATGAATGCGTGACGTTCGTATGACCAATTCTTACTGTTGTGAATACGTGTACCAGTGTATATGTATAGTGGTGGCCAGACCTTGTCAGGATAGTAGCCATATATCGCCTATCAGAAATACTCGGGAGCCGCATCCTTTATTATCCAGTATTAAATGGTGACATAATAAAGTCAGAAAACTTATAAAAATATCACATTACACGCGTGTACATAATATGCGTCAAATAAATAGTTTTATAAGTACATGGGAACCGCAGTAAGGGTGTAAAAAAGCCATGTGCAGCCTTCGAACCACAGTTTGGCCACCGTGGACATACACATACCTTGGTGTCTCCAGTCAAGTCATGAAGTTGCGTTATTTCAAAGATGTTGTTTCTAATCTGTGAATTTTAGTTGTCCACAAACATTTCCAAAAAATACTTTATTATTCTTTAATACTAAACTACCTCGTCAAATTGATAGATTGCAGATTTCTTATTTTACAATCACTGAGATTATAATATTGCATTTTGTGGAATTTATGTTGGCTTTTAACTCACTACACATTCTTTATTATACTATAATATGCTACATTTTATTGTATTATATGTTACGTACTTTACTGTATTATACAACTTAATTTAGTATACATTCAACGCCGTTAGTTCTAACGCAAAAAATTCGAATAAACGATTTATATTCCTTGTGATAAATTGAATCCTGGGTACATTTATTAAACACCGAGAATTTAACGCGATAAATTTTCTATATCGCGATCTTCGAGTCATTTAGCGTAGGTATTCCTGATGGTGTACACACAGGACGCTAATTTCCCGCTGGTTTTACGGGCATACCAGGTGGATGAGCCGGTCGAGAAGGGTGCGGTAGACAGATCGCGATCGGTCGAACATGCTTTGGTGACAGAACGGCCAGTAATTATGCGAGCCAAGCCCGCGGGATGACCTAAGATACTAAGCCGACATTGCGGTCGTCTCGCAAACGCTTTCCTCGCGGCTTCTTGATCACGCGCTAAAAATAATAGCAGACAGGCCCGTCGACCGACCGACCAGACGAACCGAAGCTGAAGGCGAGCCTGAATCAAACCACGAAGGAAGTTACTTACGACTAGCGGTGTTCTTTAACGCATCGCTCATTTACTATGATTCAACGGCTACGCCTGTCGGTCCTGATCGCGGATGTACCTTATCCACGGGGCCGATGCGCCGAAACTGTACTTGAGATTCGTAAAAATAACCCTCCATCGGGTAGTTTGTCTCGTTAAACCAGCAACACGTTCCTTTTGAGAAACCATGAACGCCTAGCAGAATTTGACCCTGATCCATCCCTCATTTGCCCACCTTAATTTCTCCCTATGTGTCACATCGACACTTGTAAGAAATTAATATAATGAAAAAGTAAATAGTTAAATTTACAAATTCTTTGAAATAAAAGTCACGGAGCCTCAGATAAATTTACCTACACAATGACAGAATAACATAATTTCTTAAGGGAAAAATATATCAAATTGACACAAGCGACGGATGAGGGTTAAGTACGAAATTCAAAAAAGAATACTCCTATTTGGTAATTGTTATTCAAATAAATTTTTCTTAGAATGTCCAAAAACTACTTGCAAACTGTTATAACTTTGCATTTGATAGTTCAATGACCAAATATATGCAGGGTGAGTCATTTAAATCGATCTTCTTGAATATCTTTGAACCATTGATGACCGCCGAGGGGAAATATATAATTTGAAGCTTTTCGCTTTTTTGTAGATGGATGCATAAAGGACATATTAAGGTACAATTTGCTTTTTTAAACGGAATCATATGTTTTAATGCTCGTTAATTCCGACAAAAAGAATTATTAATTATTTATGCCACAAAATCATTACTTTAGGAGATATTTAAAATTTAATATTGCGAAGCGGTACTCAATTTCTGTATAGTTAGAACATACATGTCACAACTAATATGTTAGACATGTATGGCTGGCATTACAACTTTCGAGAGAAATTCTAGACAGGGTCGGTAGGTCATTTAGGGACCAAGAGAATCTCTACATTCAGGCTGAAGAACATATGTAGTTTTGAACATCAACTCTAAGAAAATAAACATCGTGTTATGTACTAGTATGTACCACGTCGGAATTTGAAATTAAAATATCTCCTAAAATAATAATTTTTTGTAGAATATCAAATTTAACTTTCATATAGCCTATACGCCTCCATTTACAACAAAACTGCTAATATTAAGTTATTTGCTCTTCAAAACCATTCAACTCTTATCTAAAATATTTTTCGGTATCGTCAACAGTTTCCAAGACATTAAAGGGAATGAAATGACGGTTGAAATGCCTCATCCTGTATATTCATCAGGTGGATGTACAAATACAATATATGCTACAATTAATTATAGGACGATATCTGGCATTTTGAATAGAATACAATACATCTTCAAAAATTTCAAACCTTTTATCCTTGAAAATTTCAAATTATGTATATATCTCTCCATTTCTAGGAATCGTTTGATAGTGACTTAACGAACAAGTTTATTTGATTTTTACAATTATAAAGCGATGTCGTACAATCAATAAAAATTGTCTTCCTTGTCATTTTTTGTATGAACCCCTTGCTAATAAATTACTGAATTTTTTTTATGAGGACAAGACTGAGCAAGACAAATTCCCAAGACTGTCAGGTCAATTATTAATGTGTAATTACACATCATAAAATGTAAGCATATGTTATTATGAATGTAAACTGCTACTTACAAGTTTGGAGCACCCTTCAGTTTTTAAAAAACTACTTTTCTGAATGTATAATTTTTTGACTTCTTAATAGATAATATTCTTAAAGGCTAAAATATGCTTGTTCTGTATTGTAAATACATTACATATGTATTTAATGTGTGCAACTTCTGGAAATCATATTTAAAAAAATTAAAAACATATCGCTGTTACTTATTTATTGCGATCAATGTTATAGCTTGTATTAAAAATAATGTGACAGAAATTTTCTGCATCAATAACTTTAACTTATCTTATAGAATTTACACGTGACATAGTTTAAAATATTCCCAAACGTATGTAAAAATATTTTCAATCAATCATTCGCGATTACAAACAATTATTATAACATTACTTTGTTTCAACAGTTCCTTTTATTACTGAGATTAAATTCTTTTATTCAAAACGCGTTATATTAGTCTGTTACAGTGCTGTAATGACATAAATGATTGCGTTAGCAACACCGCTCATGCTATTATGCAATGAAAAATATTATCTGCACCGTTGCAACACTAATCATTTAAACATCATCCTTATTATATAATAACGTGATACATTTTAGATTTCCGAAATAAACTGAAATGAATTTAAATACCCAACAAAAAACAATCCGTCTATTAGACTGCTTCTGATTTCGAGTTTCAGTAACTATGTTCTGAGGTACATTTCTTATTGGCACAAATTTTTATCAAAATTTGTACTTCTACGGTAGTAATTTTTGTAGTAAGATCTCCGAATTAATTATTTCCTTCCTTAATAAAATATTTTACTATGATTTCACGAACCTTCATTATTTTTATGTAAAATAGCATTCTATAAAATAATTCACAAAGTCAAGTGCAAATGTGGGTTATTTCTTTCTTCTCTTAAGTGTTGTATTGGGTTAACTATTTTTTTTTTCCGAGTTTTCTATAATGTACATCCAAGTTTGATATTTACTTACTTCTAATAAAGAAATATATAAGACAACATTGGGAACTGTGTTATTCTATAATGTCTTCTCGGAAACTATACCATATTTCAAGCAACAGGTATTATAATATCGCCAGACGTTCTGACATTTAATTTTAAAATTAGATGTTGCCTGAAATTGACTTTTAAAATTAGATTGAATCCGTCGAGACCTCTGAACAGTTCGGTTTACGGCGAGTCCACCTAAACCCAACTCTGGCAATTCAAATTGACCGCGGCTTGTCGCGTGTTTACATACAATAATCATTCGATAATTCGCCAAGACTGTAATACAATTCTACGAAATGCCACTACAATTCTTCTATTCCATGACATAACATGACACATTAGTTTCATCGATCTTTGAAACTGAACGTAGCGTTGCCAACATAACGACATATATCTAACACCAAATTCGATTCTTCTTTACAAAGTTATTGAAGGTAAGTGCAACCGAATTAAAGGATTAAAATATTTGTATTTTTTTTCGAATACGCACTCATTTCGAGCATGTAATCTACATAAGTACCTACATATTAGGTTGCGCTATATCGTTTTCGACCAGTAACTATAACTTATCTTAAAAAGAAGATTTTTAATTGCACTAAAAATAAGATTGATCTAAAACATCACACTTTTGCCAAGTTACAAGTTTATTCCAGTTTAGTAGACATTAAGAAAAATTTGTTTTATAAAAACTAATACAAACAACGTTTATTATGCAACTACCTAGTATTACAAATACTCCAAAAATAATTTGAAATCTATCTGGTGTCTGTCGGGATACTAAGTATAGACAATAGGGAGTTTCAAAGGCTAAAACAATTTCTAACCACATAATGACTCTTTTTAATCAAAGGAATAGAAATAAATTTAAAAATCATTTAATTCTAGCTTTGCATCTACTATTCAACAACGACAGCGAACAAAACGAGACTCAGCGGGACATAATATTAGACATGTGACGTATTAGTGTGTCACTAATAAATAGATTGCGTATATTTATGTAAATTTAGATTTTGTGGATTAAATTATTAAAATTGGAGCAGGCCCGAATTAAGATTTTTTGTGGCCCAGGTCTATCAAACTTTGGGGGGGGGGGGGGGGGGGGGCAACATTTTTTGTAATATAGCACAACAAAATACTGAAATTTATTTTCAATAAAATGAAATAACATTTAATCATAACGAAATAGAAGGTTCACAACGGGGCCCCTCTGGATCGTGGGGCCCGGGGCTACAGCCTCCTAGACCGCCCTTGAGCCGGTGCTGGATTGGAGTCAAGTAGAACTGTGTTCAACTTATTATTGTTGAAGCTTTGTGAAAGAAAAGAAGAACTGAATATGATATTATTTGGAAGATTTCCAATTGTATTTATAATAATGCAAGTTTTATTGATGTGATAGCCTCCATTGTTAGGAGCTTAAGGTAAAGGATGCACTGCTACGTCTGATCTCATTTTTATAAAATAACTGCATTATTTCGCTGGTGATAATTTCAAAAAGAAATAATGAAACGAATGTACATTTATATTACGTTAGTAATCGTTGTATATGTGAGTATACTGATACGGCACTGTATTAATGTTTAAAAACCCGATTTTTGCTAATGTGGAGGAATAAGACATTTTGGAGGAATTGAGAGTTTCAGATTCTCCGTGTATACCGCGATTAACTAATTACTCTTGATGATTTGAAACAGAAATTAATTAAATTTAAAAACTAGCAATTTTCGAAGAAAGTTAATTATGACACTTATTTTCGTATTTGTTTTAACTGATTAAAAATTATTTATTAGAGAATACTTTCCATTCTTTGAACTAGTAGATAATTAAATTTTTATATACAAAGATAACCAAAATGCAACTAACAGGAAAAACCATTACGCAAAGGAATTATTTTCTTGGAATGTTTGTATGACCTCGTCTGGATTGCTCCATACTACAAATTTTTTAACATACTTATCTATACGCAAAATAAATCATTTTAATCTCTAGGAAAGGGATTTCCAGGAAAGCTGGTGTGAAATTTGTTAACATAAATCCAGATTAGTAGTAATTGGTAATTAGCTGTAGAATATTTTGTTCCAATCCGGTTGATTCGTAAGCGGGAAGTACAGATTGGAACTCGATGACCGTAGATATTTGTGCAACTTTCATTCTGCATAAATTACATGCCACATAATTTTATTTCGGCGTGCGTCATCCTTTTTGCTACAAAAATTAATAAAATGTGCTCGTATGTAAATGTATCCGTAACCACAGACTTACAGGCGACCTCCGTACAACACGGCGTTCTCATAACATGGTTAGACAATTGGGGAAACCCGTGAAAAACACAGTACATATTCCAACAACATGATTTCACTTTAACAGGGTAAGAGAACTGGTCTAGGATAATGTAGTTTTGTTAGTTTTTGGAACTTAACCCTGTTTTTTAAATGTACGTACATCTTAACACATTACCTATCAATTGCTATTTAATAGATTTAGCAGATCTAACGATCAAAGCCAAGAAACTATTATCAAATAGTTCAATCACTGTAGCAAATTACAGTGATGAAAAATAACAAGAATTCTAATAGAATAACGTGAAAATTTCTTTTTTAACCTTCATCTAAGGGAAAATCAACTCCTTAACACGCACGCTCGACTTAACTCCAGCGGACAAAGTGTAGAATTTTATGTTACCATGATGTACATTCTCCAGTAAACACGGCCAATGAGAGATAATCTCAAGAAAATCACGATTGCGTAAAGGAAGAATTATTATTTTAGTATTTGCATAATTTAACCTAATTTTTAATCATTCTTGCATGTTCTTGTAAGCCTGAACTATCATGTTTATTCATATACACCCATGGGTAAATACAAGCGTTGGGAGAACGACTTTTCAAAAGTTTGCTTTATTTACTACTGTTATTTTTTCAACAGTTAGTTTTATTCATTGTAGTACTAATACAGAGTAAGCTGAAAGTATTAATTGTTTGTTGTCCTTAGAACTATAGTAGTTATTGTGACTACATATTTCGTATGGGTGATTCCACACCAAACGGATCACTTTTGTACACGATGTCAGGGATTTTGCTCTAATTGAAATCTGTTGTACTACATGGTTTCGAAATTGCTTACAAAATACGGACACTCAAATTTCGTCATTTTCACCGGTTTTCACGAAAACTGCCATCACAAAACAATTTTTGTCTCCGTAATTGTTAAAGATACGAACTTGATTCTTTTTTCATTTTGATTATAAAGAATCGTTCTTTGTAACTAATTCTTTGTTTGGTATGTAAATATATTTTTACAATGCAAAAATATTGAAAACATTCTTATTTTGCAGACCTGACCCCTAGTTCACAAATTTCAAGAATGTTAAATATTATGCTCGTATTCTTTGATGATTTTTCTTTAAAATCCATTCTTTGAAATCGCAGGTAATCTGAAATTATAGTCACAGCGGGCCGACGAATGTCGCGGCGTGCAATGAAACAAACTTCTCATTTTTGTGTCACAATCATAGAAATTTTAATAGAAGTAAGATGGAGGGATGAATCCTTTTCGACGTTAAAGCTAAAATGTTGTACAATCAGGAAAAAATATAGAAGTATCGAAAGAAATTTTCACCTTGGAAATCTATGTCAAATTTGACATTTTTAAAGAAAATTGCGGTTTTTCCAGTATAATGTGCAGTTGAATTTTGTACGTGATTTGTTATACATCATTTCCTGTAGACGTTGACACGCTGAATTTAAATCTGGCCGCAGTATTGGCCTATCCCTTTAGAATTGTTAGAAAAATGCGATTTAAATGAAAAGTGTCGATAAAAATCATGATTTTTCAAGTTTACACGCTTTGATAAACTATTGCATTACTATTGCTTCAATTAAATTGGGGTTGAATAAAAATCATATTAAGGAAATATAGTTAGGTTATTGCTAGATTATAATGTACAGTATGTCCGGTTTAAGGTCAATTTATACTACGAAGTGTCGAGCACGAGTCGAGCACAGGTCTTTGAGCATTCAACGAGCCTGCGAGAATATTCTTCCATGTGCTTCAAATGAAAAGGTACATAAGGTAAATGTCCCAATGGTTGGACACGTCCTGGTGATTGGACAGTATCGTTAATTTTTGTTAATATTACATTTTTTAAAAATAACGTAGCGAGCTTCTGGATAGAAAATAATTATCCTTAGTTATTTCTTATAAAATTCATCGTAAAAGGGCGATAAATTATTTTTAAAAAATATGATCATTTAGCAATCATGAACTTGAGGCGGCATGAGTGCCTTCGTAAATATTTCGCTAACATCGAGAGCGTATTTCTTAAGCTCGTAAATAAAAAATAATTCGTGTGTTTCTATTGAGTAAAGGTTTCTTGAACTTATTGAAGTGTCCAGAATTGATATCAACTTTGTTTTAATAAAACCTTTTTCTTTTAATGTCGAAATTAACGAGTTTATTTACTGGTACATGAGAATGCTGATTGCGTAGTCGTTGGACGCTTGTCCAATCACTCGAACAGCATCGAGCAGAGAGTTAGTGTATGACTTAAAAAATTATTTTCGTTATATCTATTACAGTTGGTATTTTTGTGTTTTTATATTAACAACAATATTTCATTTTGGAAGCTCGTAGTTTTTTTACATATTTTATACATACATATCATATTATTTTGACACAACCATAACCTAAGCGGTTTGCGTACTGAATATTCAATAAAAATCACCTTTTTATTTTATTTCTTTTGTTTAGGGAATTTTTTTTTACAATAAGATTTGGCAGAAGAATTAAAGAAGCGTAATAAAAAAAAAAAAATTTCGCTACCAAGAAAGTTGCAGAAAGTGATTAAAAAAATCAAAAACTAGAAAAGGAATATATTTCATTTTGTTAATTTTGTTTAACTTTGTTTAACTTTGTTTAATTTTGTTTTATTTAAAATATACATATGTTTTCCATAAAACGTTTATAATAAACCAAAGTTAAATCCATTGTGTTTGTTTTTAATGCACAATTTCCTAAATGTATAATGATAAATGTTTAAAAGCTTTTACCAAATATATAACATATACATAATAATAGAATGAATTTTCCCTTAGTATTATTTATTTATTGATTTATAATGTATACATTTATAGATTTAGTTCATAATTTTTATTATTTTGTTTATTTATTATTTTGTTTCTTTTATTTATTGCATTAAATTAAATTTGTTACGTTTTTATTTGAATCTTTACAACATGAAAGGAAAGTATCATGTTTTACTATTAAAAATCAGCTATAAATAATTTATTGAATGTTGTGTCCAAACACTGGGACAGCTGAATTTAATCACTAGGACATGCCGTAATTTCCGTCCAATCACTCGGCCAAATGAACTTATAATATTTTTTTTTTCACGTGAACACATTCTTATAACGACTTGTCTCGAAGAAAAAGTTCTGCTTTATCGATTGATTGTACTTTTTTGCCAATCTATATGATTGTAATATATAAAAAGTCTTCGTAACCGTAATCTTCGCCTTAAACGTCCAACCACTGGGACATTTACCTGAGGTACTATTGAGCTCGTCGAAGGTTCGTCAAAGGCTTGTCCCGTGCTTAGCCCGTTGTAGTATAAATAAATCATCAAGTGTACACACCTTATTATTTCACTAACTATTGTAAATACAACAAAATATTTCGTTTAAAAGTTGTTTGATTTCATAGAGTGAACTTAATAGAATGTTTGAATTTCTTTTTAACTGTTATGTGCAGAGATTTTAATAACAATGTAATTTTTTTAAACGAAAGTTCATATTTTTGTTATTTCCATATCATTAAAAGCATTTTAAGACGAATTTAATGACATATTGCAAATTTTGTTTCAATAAAAATTTGTCAATTTCGGTTAACGCTTCTTGCCCATAACGTGTGATTCGCGAGACAAGAAACCATGAAATTATTGTGACAGTATTGCTGAATAGGAATCTTCAAATATGTCACTGAATTCGTCTTAAAATGTTAATAATATGGTAATAATAAAAATACGTAGTATAATTTTTAAAAATTACATTATTATTAAAATCTCTCTAAATAACAATTACAAAATATTCAAATATTCTACTACGTTTGCTCCATAGAATCAAGTAACTTTTATATCAAAACATTTTTTCATATTTTCAATAGCTAGACAAATAATAGCGTGTGTACACTTAAATCAGACACTCATCACGACGACCGATAAATAGATGTGCAGCCCTGTGAGGATAGTGTATCTACCCATGTAGGAAATGCTATCCCGGCTGTTTCTTGGATTCCAAAAATCCCAGAAACTTCAAGATTTAAAAAAAATGTGAATTACCATAAGAGCAACTGAAAAATACACAAATAAACAAGAATAAATAAACATATTTCAAAATAGTGATTCATTTAAATAGTAATATTAATGCGAATATAACGTATATTATTATTATGTATTTAAATAAGAAAATTAATTCGAATGTGAGTTATATTGCTATAAAGGACAATAACAATAATTATTACTATTATTGTCCTTTAGAGCTTCTCCAAAATGTGTACCACATTATGTATGTAAATTATGTTTATTTTACTTATGAATATCCTAACATTAGAATATCACTGCATCTATACATGTTTCTTCACGACTACCAACACATTACTGCTCGTCAATATGACGCATAATCTCCAAATAGTCTTTTGTACAAAGATAATTGGGTGTTAATGGTGTTCGTAGTTTCCAGGAAAGGTAACAATTTATCAGACCTATAATAGCACTTGTCTTGTTTCGTTCGCGTAGTGGGTGCAACAGGACCGCCCACGTCAGCGGTCCTCCAATTCTTTCGAGCAGTGATTACTCGTTGCTGAACGTTGGTATCCCAGACGTAGTAGTGACAGATGACAGTGACGCGGACAGAACACTCTATTAAAATAAATTCAACTATGCTCCGAATCGAATCGAGTTTGTAACACGGGGAACATGCAGAAAAAATGAAGACGTCCACGTGACGCGGGTTTACGACAGGGTAGGTAGTGGAGCTGTAGGGGATCCGTATTCGCGAGTGAGCGCGATTTTCCAGTGGCTCTGCTCACAGCTGATCGATTCGTGCCGCGAGGAAAAGACGTGCTGGCAGTGCGTGTTTGAGCGTGCGATCGTGCAAACGACATTCACGGTCGGATAACGTACGTCGAGTGAAATGCTGTGAGTCTTGCAAAACTATCATGATTCTTTGTTCAGCGAGCCGTTCGGAAGGCTACCTTCAGAAGCGTTCGATGATAAAGTGGACGTGTGTACCGATGTCCGATGATTTACTGACAAACAGAACCACGTGACCACATTTGTCCAGAATCACAGTTCTTATGTGAAGCGTGAATCATGTCGATTTTCAATAGAGTTATTCTAAAAGAATCTTACAAGTAAATATTTAGACGACAGCATTAAGAAAGTAATTCGACAGCAAATTCACAGTTAGATTTTCTGTACGTGTCAAAAACTGATTTGATTTTATTATTGTCGAAATGGAAGACTTGATTGTTTGTCTGACAAAACGAACGTAAGATTTATATGAAATCGTCGGTTAATAATATCAAATTTTGTAACAGTATATTAGAAAACAGAAGATTGAAAGTGTAAACCTTTGTTTAGTTCTTTTTCGGGAAATATAAAGGAATGCGTTGTTTTACTGTGGCGAGTGGTTCGATTGTTAGCGAATTCATAGTGGCATCGGCGAAAACATCTGGGTATCATCAATGACATAGTACGTTTCATAGTAGAAATTGTGAAAATATCTAATATTTGTATCGGTATAATTCAGTCGTGACAGAGAAAATTTACCTCGACCTTGGTACTATTTACTACGCTAACTATGAAACTCGTCGTGTCATTAATGTTTCTGTTGGTATCGAATCAGGAATATAATATGTCTTCTCATAAAATAATTATTATGTCAACGTATAATTCCGCGCACACGTGTTTAAAATGTCACACAATACTGGATTTCAAGTAAATTAATTTATAAAACGATTGTTATAAAAAGTAATAATAGATGATAGAACGATACATAAAAATAATGATTGTATGTAGTTTAATAATTTTAACAAGGCGAGTTGTAGGTATGGGGGAACGACACGATTCTACTCACTTGTAACGAACTGTCACTGTTACTCTTTTGTTTACCTCCTTTCGCGTCCGTCGTATTTTCATTGACACATGTGCGCGAGCCAGTCTTTTCAATTTACACATCCTTCTAATTCGCATAAATCATTGCATCCACGAAAATTTATCGAATCATCCCACATGAGAAATCACATCCGAATCCTCTGGCATCGCACGTGTAACCTTCTGACAGATATTTCCTCGCACGACACACAGAACATTCGTTGACACGAACACGCCAATAAATGAACGTTGACTTCACGGCTCAGAAAATTTTTAAGTCGCCGCTTCCTCGATGCTGACCTCTCTCTCGTGCTTCGGTAAGCTTTTTTATTTCTCTTCGAAGTACTACATACCTACCTATGTAATTCCGACGTTCCTCTTCGGTCCATATATTTCGGAGTACGAACAAAGAAGAAAACTCTTTTCAAATAAATACTTTTTCGTTAATTGGAAGCCTGTTTACAGTAGCACAGATTCATTACGAAAAATGAATCTTCTGATATTTACTGAATGCGGAATACGTAATTTTAAAATTATTCACCTTATTTCCTGAATTGGCATTCGTTGTACATAAACATAAACTGACATTGTAAACAGCGTTGTAGAAACTGTGTAATTATAGAAACAGATTTGCATTCCGTCATGTAACAATGTATACAAAATCAGCATGCGGTTATCAAACCTTTCATGTGTAAAGAATGAAGCAATGATATTGGCATAAGTAACGGAATTATCTTTTAAATAAGAAGAAAGCTTTGTTATTTGTCGTATATTCTATACGTATACATACTGATTCGATTAGGAGTTTAAAATCACGCACCTACCTATTCTCAGGAACCATTCTAAGACAAATTTTCTCCTTATTTGGAGTTAATATTTTTGTAACTTTTGACTATTGGTTTTGTTAATGAATGAAATTATTTACTATTGTTTTAATTTGTTGTTTTACTTTAATTCACAGAACGATTCCGATAAGCAGGTATTTATGATAACAAAATATCTGAACTTTTTAAATTCTTTCAGTTATTTGTAACGAACAATGATCCAAGAGTATCTACTCAAAAACTGTCAATGGGCGCCACAGTTGTCATTGTATTAGATTCCTGTGACATCATACTTTTACAATATATGCGTATATGTAAGAAATGTGTAAATTTATAGAAAACTGTAGAAACTTTTAATAGTATGGTGTATGCACACTTTTGTAACACTGTATGCAGCAAAAGAAATAGGAACTAACTTTACGTAATATAAATTCCTAAATAGTATTACATATAGGTACGTTAATGTATGTGTGTTACAAAAATGCGAGATTCAACGAAATATCGTGACTAAATATTGTTACTTTTAAATTTTAACCCTAATTAGTATAGAAATGATTTAAAAAGGGACATAAATTAAAGGCTCCCTATTGAATTAACTCCAAAGTCACAGAATTACTTTCAGAAATCTAGGCTCTCTGCACAGTGCTCTAATTTCAAAATGTCATTCTAGACCTGAAATTTATTAACAAAAATACCTGTACTTGTTTCCTTCGAAAGTTCTTTGATGAAAAATCTTCGGCTTCAAGTGTAACAGCAAAACATTAACGTAAAAGGTATTTTAAATTTACGTTTGCATATTACTGTACATATAGTTCAATAAACATACAGGCTTAATCGTACACTCTAATTAAGGTCCGAATGATATTATAATTTACTAACTTTGATTTTAAGTATCTCTTGAACTAACAGTGTTTTGGAAGATCATTCTAGTAGATTTTACGGATATTATAAAACTATATTGAAGAAAGTATTAGGAAATACGAAATTTAATTAAACAAAAACGAATATAAAAAATCGAAGGTAATCTTTGTATATTATAAATTTTTCTAACATCTGGAATCGTTTCGATGACATAACACGTCATACATGTACCTGTATTATTAGGCCATAACATAGAAAAAATTCCAGGGATCTTTAAACCTTCAGTTTGCTCCGACCATGTTTCCTTGGAAATGGTATAAAGCGACCTTTACGATCCCATTAAAAGTTCTTCAATTAATTAAAATTATTAATATCGAACCTGTCACAATTTCTTAAGTAAAGACCACGTATAACTAGTGAATAGCGCAATTAAGGGTAGTGTTCATGAGGGTTGTACTGGATGTAGAAAGCGAGCCCGACGCAATTCAATCGAATCCAATTAGTTTCAAAAATAAATGCTTCGATCCACAGTTGCATCTTATGCGTTACCGTTCACTTTTCGACGCGTATATTCTCGCTTGGCCAGCATGCAGTTCTAAAAATGGCAAAGCATCATC
Organism: Dufourea novaeangliae; assembly: GCF_001272555.1. Taxonomy (NCBI): domain Eukaryota; kingdom Metazoa; phylum Arthropoda; class Insecta; order Hymenoptera; family Halictidae; genus Dufourea; species Dufourea novaeangliae. The sequence goes on along the minus strand of NW_015374429.1, from coordinate 145,769 downwards.
CCCCGTTCGGTGTAGTTTTGTCCCCGCAACTGAGCCGTTATCTGTTTCTTTGAGGTTTCATGCTCGGCCGTTTATACCACGGGTATTGAATATTGCGCCAGGCAACGAGAGTGGTTCTGGGTGGTCCTTGTGTGGCCGAAATGTTAAGCAGAAAGGGCAAAACGGACAGCAAAGATGCTCACAGAAAGAGCGAGATAAAGAAAGAGAGAAAACCCCGAGGTCCCTATTGGGTTCTTGGCGTGCCTTTCGTACTCCTGGAATGCGGCCGATGTCTCTATCCGCTTCTTGCAACCGTCGCGATCGCGGGGACCACACGAATCGATAATTGCCTCTTTCGAAAAATTGCTCCCGCCTTTTTCACTTGGACCAGTTAAACGTCGTTTTTCTGAGTAATACGCCGGTACGCGGCTCGAATTCGATCGCGCAAACACCGAGCGCGAGATCCCGACCGGTTGCAGAATCGGGGATCCTTGTACGCGCGCATCCTCGATCGGGATACACTCTGGAACAGAGAGTACAACGAACTCGGTGTCCAATCACGAGTCGCAACGTTCGAACTAGACCGATTTAAAGCAAACATCTGCGTTCCTCTTTCTTTCTATCGTCATGTCTCTCTGGCTATAAGACAAAAACGCCGCATGTCACAATTAACAAAAATTTCAGTTTATACATTAATGGAGATGTTAAGGACAATATAGATTTATGTATTTGTCAGGAAAAAATGTACGAAAACCAATTTTATATATTGCAAAGAAATAATGCAGTTTAACTGAAGTCCAATATTTAATTCGTACGCATTAGGCAAAACAAGGTAAGCCCACGCATTTTGAAGAGTACGATGATTACTCGTATCTTTCTTTTATGATCGCTTCTTATTTTCTATTTTTATTAATCTGCTTATACTATAACTCAGTGGTTCCCAAAAGTTTTGAGGCCACAACCCCATTTTGGACGAGACTTTTGCTCGCGACCCCCTTGGAAGTCATGACCCATATTTATCTTCTTTCCCAACTACAATATAAATATATGTTAAAACGAATTTTTTGTTTCATTTTCCAAAATCTCTCGCGACCACCCGCAACGCAAACTCTTCTAGCGAACCACCCAGGGGGTCGCGACCCACACTATGGGAAGCACTGCTATAACTTATTTTGTACAAAATAAAACGAAGAAAATTATATTCTATGTAATGCATGCATATGTAACTTGTATTTTATAAAAAACAATGCATGCGCAGAAGAGTATTATGAAAAGTGAAGGAAGTATTATGAAAAAGACATTTATACCGTAAAAAGAAAGCAGGAAAACGTTGCTAATAAAATGAATTGGTGTTCAGAGCTTGAAACAACAATATCTTGAAAGTCAAACTATGTGACATGCGGCGTTTTTCATTCGTTTTAAATGTTCTGTTTAGTCAATAATCATCCAGAATTATTAACGACTCAGCTGTCTCTCTAGTCGTACTGTGTAGGTTGCTTGTAACTAGTGCGACAATTTGACCAATTTTCAGAACGAAAGGTTTACTTGACCGTGGTGCACCTTCCGTAGTAAAATCTCATGTCTTAAATTTTTGAAATCATTTTTCACATGTACGATCAATCACATCATTGTTTCCATACCCCGCCTAAGTTTTTTTTTGGGTCTGAGTAGCATTTTTGCTCTGTCAAAAGTAATAAATATACCACGGAAGATTATGCAAATACAGAATTTCTGATACCAACATCTAAAAATTAAAATGGAGCAGAATTTTGAATTTTCAACTAATCACTTTAATACATTGACAATAACACATAACTAGTCTTAAACTTCATTAAAACTTTTATCTTATTGCATTGTCCAATTCAATAGATACTATAAATGCATGAATATCCGCAGTCTAGTAATAAAGCATTAGGTGCCGGAAATGTATATGAATACGTTCTGATCTTCTATTTTCAAATAAATCACACATAGGTTTGATTATCCCAATGTTTACGATTTTTTTATAAACTGAAGAGATAAGATCAAAGAATATAATGATATATAATTTATAAGTTATATTGCGATCGGTAAATGCAAAAAATCAATCGTTTCTAACCCAATACTTACTACTGTATGTTCCGTTCAACTTAACTTTGAGTTTTAAGCACTAATCAGAGGTTAACCCCTTAACCTACAACTACGGGCATAGCCTGTACTGTACTCTAGTACATAAATATTACGGGCATAGCCCGTAGTAGATGATCGGGCCAAAAGTGAATATTACGGGCATAGCACGAGCGATGCCCGTAATACTTACGATTGGCCCGATCATCGTACTAAACAAGTCGTGCGAATGGCTCGAAGGCTGCGCGAGCTTGTTTACGTTTTCGGCCCAAAATTCTCGAACGTAAATCGTCGGTTAAGGGGTTAAAAGAGTGAGTACGGTTCTTTCTCACAGTTTATTCAAATTGCACAGTGAAACTAGGTTACGAGTTATTGAAATCAATTAGAATAAAGTATATGAACAGATAGCTTATAATGTGCGAAAATATAATAAAAAATACTATTGCTATGAATTTTTCGAAAAAAAAAAACGAACATGGTTTTTGCCCTGAGATTCGATTATTACCGTAGTTGACCGTATTTAAATATTCTATAATTATTTCCGATATTTATGTTTACCTATTATTTAATAGATCTAGTACATGTGATCCCATACACTTACAGAAATTTGTGTTAAAATTGTAAAGAAAACGTTGATCTCGTTTATGAGTACACAATATTTCTATTGGATGTTTCTATATGCTTATCATTCTTAAATATTATTATAAAATACATAATATATTCATTTGTCGTGTATACTTTGTTACATACGGACTAGAACGAAATTATTATGCCGTGTTTCTTTTTTATTTCTTAATTGTTATCACCGGTGAATTTTAACATTATAATGTGCGTCCAATAACTTTGCCAGAAACATAATTTTCAGACGTCATAGCTTCATGTTACCTTTACCTTCATATTTTCCTACGAAATCCAGGTAACATACAATTCATAGGTAAAGGATTAAGACAACCTGTTTGTAATCTCATTTTGACCGATAATTTACTTAAAACTGTCGAATTTGTTCAGCTTGCCGTTTATTCTATTGCAATAATCCTGGCCCAATTACCTGCGGAATTGTTCGTATTATGTTTCAAAGAATGGAGATTAGCGACGAGCTTCGTTCGACCACCCCCTTTACGGAGAAAAGCCGACCAGGGGGCGGATATAGCTCGATCGTTTGCCGCTACGTAAATACATTTAAATATTTTAAAACGTCTGCCTGGTTTTAGACACCCAATGTACAATACTTCTCTATAATATACACACTAACAAATACATAAGTTCTTCTCCATTATACAAAATTCAGATTTTTGTGGATCTATTTACTGAACTGAAAATACGTGAGAGCTTCGTTTCTTTTATGAAAGGTTATTTTTGGTTCAAAGTAAAGTAAAGTTCATACTAATCTTCAGGAGAATTTTTACTGTATCGTGTTTCGCACGCTTACTTTTATCGTATATACCTACATAAAATCCGCAGTTTATGCATAAGTATTACAATGTGCGACAGAATATACAAAACGTAATACAATTGTTGATGCTACCGGGACTAGAGTGACTTTCTACAAATGTGATATGAAATACCCGCAATACTTTTGAAGACGATAACATTATGAAAACTCATCGAATTAAAACAATTTTTATTTTATTTTAAAGAATACAAAAGGCTAAATAAAACTGTACAATAAGTATTCGAAATGTCCTCCTTTAGCCTTCACACAAGCTCTGAGACTCTTCTTAAAATTATTTGCGATGGTCGGACACTCTTCGGTAGTAATTTGATTTCAGGCTCTTTCTAAAGTAGACTTTAACTGTTCTACGGTGGTGTATTTTTTAGAGGAGATTTTTCTCTCCAAACTTGACCAAACTGACTAATCCATTGCGTTGAGATCGGGTGAATTTGATGGACACATCGTTCTATCCCACACCTCCGAAAACAGCTCTTTGCACATTCTCATTGTCGATTGGGCCGAATGCGCCGGAGCCCAGTCTTGTTGTAAAATCCACTTATTCTTTCCGAAGTGCTGACGTGCCCACGGGTAGAGTACATCTGTAAGGATGCATTGTTGATAGGTGATGGCGTTAATTTTTAAGCCTTTGTCGACAAAAACCAACGGCGTTTTGCCTGTCGCGCAAATGCCGGCCCAAACCATTCCAGAAGTCAGAAAATGGCGACGTTGCACAGGAACTCGTCTTGCTGACTTAATTGAGCCCTTTGGCAACAATTGTCTATCGTTCTGACGGTTATGACATCGTTCAATTGTAAACATTTTTTCATCCGTAAAATGCACAGAACGGTGACGACCACACGCGACCAGCTGAAGCAACTTCCTCGCTTTCTTCCTTCGCTGCTTTGTCATTTCTTCCATCAGATAATGACACCGAACCAGCTTATAAGAATGGCATTTTAGGCCGTTTTTGACCATCAATCGAAGTGACTAGCGGTTAATGCCAATGGTTTAAGCCATTTGTCGCATTGATTGGACATAATTGCGATAAATTCGGCAATGTATTTTGTTGAGATTATCCGAAGTAATAACTGTTGGTTTTCATCCCCTTCCTTGTCTATCTTCACATCCACCAGTCTCCTTCTATCGTTTGATAGCGTCGTACACGGTTTTAAGTGGTATTTTGAATAGTTTCGATATAGCTTTTGCTTTAGGTCCCTTTTTGTACAAATTTATAGCCGAGATATGAGCTTCTTTCACCATTTTTGAATCATATAATGTCATAAAAGTTCATAGAGGGCAGCACTAGGATATACAGAACTTTCCACGGAATTCAAATATAGCATTCATTGTAAACAAAAAATAATAAAAACAGGACAAACACTTGAGCAAAAAAAATTGCGGGCATTTTATTGTCACCCTGTATGCAAACATGAGTTTAAGCTTGAAAATTAGCAGTTTTTATGCGAACAAAAAAATACGACAATTATCGAAATAGGGGGTCCTCGCAGATTTCAATGACCATGAAATATGTTGTCACGGTCACCATTCTGAAATACTTTCCCCTGTACATGTTTATACGTATAGCTCCGAGATATTCACAAAACTACATATTCGATACTGCATACTGTACTTTGCTGTTTACAACATGTATTAATATGTTATTGGTCTATGGTACAAACCACACAGTTGTAGCCTTGTTAACATGCGAATCATGTATCGCAAGGTTGTAGTGTTTTAAAAATTATTTATAAAAATTATCTTCCAAACATTATACTGATCTGAGTTGGGTAGAGCTGGTTAAGAACAAAAATGAGTAGGTACTGTTAAAAGCATTGCATATAGTGATCTGAGTTAGTCAGAGCTATTTATAAAGTAAACTGATAGATTAAATACTCGCTTATTTCGTCGTTCAATTCCACCATAAATCCGCGGTGATAATCATGATACTTTCTTTCTTGAACAGTCTCTGACCAATTTTGAAGCATTATACTGCTCAGAGTTGGTTAGAGACAGTTCAAGAAATAAATAATTCAGAGTTGTTTAGAATAGTTATTTTAAAAGACTCGCACGTGAACAATGTTAGAGGTTTGTATGTAGTGTGTAGGTACTGTAGAATACCTAAGACCAATAACATACATGTAAACAGCAAAATACCATATACAGGGTGTTCGCGATAAACTGGACCAGAATTTTTCTCTTAAACAGTAAGTATTTCAACAAAATGGAAGAGGAAAAACTTACAGTATATCTTACTGACAAGACGATAATTCATGTTAGTTGTTTATATTTGCATTATTTTTCAAGAAACGAAGGTGGCCTTCAGGTTTTTAAATGGAATGGTTATGTTTTTTAATGTCATTTGAAAGCGTGGATCAAGACGAATTCACTCATATGTAACACAATAACTTCCAAGGTCATGCAAGGCCAGAAATAAAACGAATACGAATAGATTGAACATTTCGTAACATTGTATTTATTAGTATATTGTGACTACAAATTGATAAGACTACATATCGTAATATATGTGACTTCCATTAGCAAGAATGTATTTCTGAGCTCTGTTGATTACGTTCCTGCTACTTTGTGATAATGTTGCACTGTATATGCAGTATAAACAATATCTTTAATATGACTCCATAAAAATATCCATGTGTGGTCCTTTTATCTCTGACCTTATGTGATCTTGGGAGTCATTGTGTTAAGATGAGCGAATTCGTCTTGACCCACGCTTTCATATGACATTAAAAAACATATAGCATTCCATTTAAAAAGCTGGTCGACTTTGTTTCTCTAAAAATAATATAAATATAAAAACTTGACATGGGTTATTGTGTTGTCAGTAAGATATACTGTAAGTTCTTCCTTTTCCATACTTTTGAAATACTTACTGTTTACGAGAAAAATGCTGGTCCAGTTTACACCAACTCAAATTGTAACGCTTTGAACAGTATTTCTTTTGTTTTTTTTAGCTAGCTTTAACTAACTCAGATCAGTGCCTACCTAATGCTTTGGACATGTAATATGTTAAATTGGTTACTTATACATTAAATATATGTTCCATAATATTTCGAAAACCAAGGCTAAGTGGCAGTAACATGTATAGAGAAGGGTTGTTCAGAATGATGACCTTGGCAGCATATGTCATGGTCATTAAAATCGGCGAGGACTTCCTATTCTGAATAAGTGCCAAAAATATGATCACGATTATAATTATATTAATCGAATTTCAATAAAATCTTCTTAAGTATATTTTTTTAGCTTAATATTATTTATGCACTTTGTAATCGAGAAATATCTAGTCCATTTAATTGAAAACAGAGCTAATTAATGGGATTATGCATTTGCATGTAACGAACATATCAATTTAGTAAATTAGAAGAATTAAATATTCAATATTCAATGTATATTCAATAAATAAATGATGTTCAAGAAATATTCAGTAAATCAAATGAATTCAATATTCAGCAACTTTCTTATACATATTGCAGATGAACTCAATAATTCTTCGGAAATTTTTACTCATTCTTAGACTATAAATACCACAAATAAGCTTAAAATAGAATAAAAAGTATAATCAAGTATAAAATTACGTAAAAAATGTATCCAGACTCGGGATTCCCGAGTCATTGGCGACCGCGTCAAACTGAAACTGTGTGAAAAAAAGTATACCACACATCGGGAGACAGGTGTTGATAACAGAACAGGTGATGTGTGAGTCAATAGAAAAGAATAATATGAATGTATCAAGAGTTTAACGACTGAAACAATACGTTAACATTAATACAGTTTATAAACAAATGATTCATTTACTATGTTTAGAAATCTTTTCATATGAAAATTTTTCTTATTGTATTTCAATGCCGCTTTTGTACACTATGTATTGTAGCTCAAAGTGATGCTCTTAATAGTCAGATTACGCAATTCCTGACTATTCCGTTCCATTTCCATCGAATCCATTATCGGTTCTGGGGGCAGACATTACGCGGATGATGCGTAACCACACGCGTAATAGCGTAACACGAAGTTGGGTTAATTTGCATAAGTAACATGTCCCATATGTCAATCTCACCAAAGTCTTCAGGATGAATTCGTCACGCACCAGTTACGTTCCCTGGCGATCTCTCGGTTTTTGGCGGAAAACGCGCGCAATTGCCTGGAAACAATAGCTGCTTTGACTCACTAATTAATGAGCTCGTGTCACTGTGCTCCAATTTCGTTGCTTTTTTCTCGTTTAGCCGTGCGCCATCCGAACGCATACGTATTCTGCGTAAAGTCGGCTAGTCACCACTTAACCCTGGTATCGTACATTTGAACCAGAAAGAAAATCTGGCGTGCAGATAACGAATAAACTGGATGCTGACGTGTAATGTACTGTCGAGAATCTGATGATATCAGGTTTTTAGGGTTTATAGAGTTCCATATAGCCAGTTTGGACGTGTCCATATTTTTTTCAATTTGTCCAGAAAGTAGACAAACTGAACTATATCCTCATTCTTTTTAATATCTTTAGTATGTCTCGACTGTAAGCACCCACAAAGCTCACTTCTATCAGTTTCTTAGTTCAACAGTTATGATTTACCTATTGAAACAACGTTGACACTACATTTCAAACAGCTGTAAAATCAACAAATTGAAAAATTTTTTTTAATCTTTCGAGATGCGTTTATACAGGGTGTAACAAAAATGTTGGAGGATCCGGAAATGGGAGACTCGTGAGGTGATTTGAAACAAGTTTTTCCTTAGCAAAATTGTTATTCGAGGCTTTGTTAACGAGATATTAACGAAAAAACCCAACCAATTAGAACGCAAATCTGCCGGCCGAGTTCCCGCGGTAACGTTGGCTACCAATCGCAGCGCGTAACCAACGTTACCGCGGGAACTCGGCCGGCAAACTCGCGCTCTGATTGGTTGGGTTTTTTCGTTAATGTCTCGTTAACAAAGCCTCGGATAACAATTTTGCTAAGGAAAAACTTGTTTCAAATCACCTCATGTGTCTCCCATTTCCGGGTCCTTCAACAGTCTTGTTCCTGTATATCACTAAAAACATATCTAAGTTTCAACAAAATCCGGAATGTTACTCCATAAGGTGTTCAATTTCGCGTGGAATAACCCATACAGAATATTTTAAAAAATTAATAAATGAAGTGCCCAAAATTTGTTTGGGAACTATTAGAAGCAAAGATGGTCATTTTGATGAGGCAAAAATTTGCTAACGATAAGTTTTTTGTTACTTTTCAGTTGATTTTGTCATATACAAACTTTTGATTGTAATAAAAATATGCCTTTATAGTATATAAACCTTTGATTGTAATAATAAATCTGTAACTTGACTTTTTAAGATTTTGTTTAACTGCTTTCAAACTTCTCAGCGGTAGTATCTGCCTACCTAATGTCTCCTTTACTAATCAGAATACGTAAGCATATGTTGTATGTACAGCGACAGGCTCAAAAAGTAGAGAAGAGATGAATTTTTTACTTTCCCGTATGTGTTTTTCAGAATTTCATGAACCAGAGTACCGTATGATATTATTGGGTGAGAAGACAACGCTTTTGAATGCTGTCACCTTCCAAAGATTAATTGATTATGAGTAATAATTTCAATACTGTTTACGCAGCAGTTATGTAGGTACTGATCAACGTGTATGAGATTTATTTTTAGTGTATTCCTTTCCTTCCATAAAATGAAGGCATAAAATCTTGAAAAATTCCATTAAAAATTGAAATCCAAAAGGGGGAACAATGGATTCTATTGTCAAATGAAAGTTACTATCAATGCTTCGTTGCAAGCGAAACTCTTCAAATATTACAAGTCTAGTAACAAAATTGTACTTTATAGATAGCGTGGTGTATTGTATAGAATATTAAATATTTTAGGGACACTCAATGTTCTAGAATTTTTACCGACTTTTATTAGTGAAGGTAAGATAATATACACACAATATTTCATGGAAATGTAAGTATGATTCGGAGTAGACTTCTGAATTTAAAACTTATTATATACTTCCACGGCAGAATTATCCGTATTCCTTTTGTTAAGTGTTATAGTATTTTCGTTGAGAAAGCTTGCCTTCATGCTTGTTTTAAAATTTTCAAGTACAAATAAACTTAAATAATTAACCCAAATAGCACGGAAACGTCATAAGCCAAGTCAACCAAACCTGCAAAACCAAATTTTGTCCAATGCCTCTTATAAAGTTATGGCTACAAGTTTGATTCAAGATTTGCTATAAACAACTTGCGCACACATTGACAGTAACATAGGCAGCAAACTGATAGCAACATATGTAGGAAATTGGCTTGCGCAAACCTTGTTCCGATTTTTCCCTCGATTAGATATAGGTCATGTTACAAGACTTTCTGCCAATGTGCTTTAAAAAAAATGCGGAAACAAATGCCTATGGTTTTTTAGACAACTTTTGTCATTTATTACTGGCAATTTGCTCGAAACTTGTACACAAGTGGTTATCAGGGTGTGCATCCGAAGAACGTACGTTCCGGACGTTCGATACATTCGGAGGATGTCCCGAAAAGGTCCACATGTCCCCCCTACGTCCTCGTTAAGATCTTTAAATGTCCTAGGGAGATCCTATTTAGAAAGTGGAACGTCCTGAGGACGTCCTGTGTTAACATTCTCAGAACGTTTTCCGAATGTGTAAAAGTAACATTGTCTGTACTTTTTGGGAACGTTTAAAGAGTTTTTAAAAATGCTATGGTAATGCCTTAAAAGGCGTATATATGAAACGTTTCCCAAATGTTTAAAATTCCGGTTAGATTTCATTCTGTGCAAGGTGATAAATGTTAGGTTAGGTTGGTTTATGTTTAATAAATGAAAGATAAACTTTCCTGATTCCTGCACGTGCCAGAAATTAGATCAAGTTAGTTCCTTTTAATAAATAAAAGGTTAAATTACCTATAAGGAATTATAATGAAAATATAGGTCTGGGGGTTATGATCTGTGTGTACATTATACTTGTTTTTAGTTTCAAAGCAAAATACGGATTGTGTTTTGGTTGGAGACAGTTAAAAAAAATATTTTATGACATTTTCTGAAGTTTTTGCATAAAACCACTAGCGTCGTTACACTTGTCTATTGAATCGCTAAAGAATGGTACCCTGCTCATGGGGTTCCATCACCTTGCACGGAATGACATTGAGCCAAAATTACTAAACGAAACCATCCGAAATTTAAATCCTACGAACTTTCGCAAGATACAGGTCAACTCAGAAACAGGCATTCCTAGAACATGTGAAATTTAAATCTTCAGAACATCCGAAATTTAAGTCTTACGAACATTCTAGGAATGTCCAAAATGGACATATGACATTCGGTTATAAACTGGACATGAAACGGACGCCCTTCGAATATACGGTGCTATCTGGGAAACGGAATTTCGTACAAATCCATCATATGCTTTAATTTATTTTTGACAATCTTTCAGTAATTCTGCCATTGGAACAAGTAATGCAATTAAAAAAGTGTAGAAGAAGCACTCATTTAAAATGCAAGTGCTAATCGCTGTGAATAATTTTAATTCAGAAAAATGTATTCAAATGTACTGGTTAATATAGTCAACATTTCGTACGCACCGACTAATAGTTGACATTCTAGTAAAAAAATTTCCGGAGCATCTCCAAATTTAACACCTGCTACATTTACTGAAGAAGAATATCAAAGCTTCATTCGGTTCCAATTTTATATTCGCAAAGGGGAAATTTTCATCAATTCCGTAATTATAGAAGAAATAGTTAACAACCGTATTAATTCGTAACAGACAAATGTTCTATTTTTAATGAGAACTAACAGAAAGAGTAGCAAAAAACATTGTAATACAAAAATTGCATAGATGTTAAAGAAGAATATTTGAAGTTTCACAAATTGTATAATGTATGGTTTATAGCAGGGATGGCAAATAAGTGGCACGCCTGCTAAGCTTGGCACGGAAAAAAATTGTTGATGGCACGCGTATGCATATATGCAAAACTTACCTACGCATTAAATCAAATTTCATTGAAAGCACGGGCCATTCATTACAATCATAAATACGAGGTCAGTAAGACTGAACGTAATAATTGATATTTAAGTATTTTTGAGGGTTTGCACAACATATTCTGTGGCTCGTTTTTTTACCTTTATTTTGAATTTAAAATATTCCTGATGAAGAGTGCATAGAAATATGCATGTGGAGTCAAAGACGAGGAATAGATTCAAGCCGGATTCATACCAGCAGTCACGGTACGGTCAGATCACGTCAAATCAGGCAGCGGTCTTTATGAATCACACGTAATCTAATGAGAGAAATGTAGTCTAAATTCAGATTGATCCTGATCGGACCGTACCATTAACCGCTAGTGTGAATCTGGCTTAACAGGGGAATATTCGGCAGCATGATTGAAGATTTCTCTGCAATCAACAACATATCAGCCCGACATAAAAACTCTTGCGAATAATATGAAACAAAAGGGTTCTAATAAAATGTTAAATTAGTAATTTTTATACTTTTATTTTGTATTTCTTTATATTTAATAAATATTATTAAAATTTCTCTTACATATTATATATTGAATATAATATTTGGTTAGTTTTATTATATGTAGGGGAAAGGTGTCTAAAACAATCCCTCCGGGTAAAATGATTCCTGGCTGCCCTGTGGTTATTAGTGGTGCTATATCGTAATGTCGTTCTACAATAGTTCTCTCCGCACGTCACTAGCCGTTGCTCGAAGTACCATGTGAATATCAGTGCTGTGTGTGTTGTCCACGAGAAAAATTTAAAATTACTGCAATTTATCTAAGATAAGGTGTTTTTCAATGGTGTGTAACTTTTGTCATAAACGGTTTAATGCGACAGCTGCTTCTTGCGTGGATTTAACCACAATTCAATAATAAATTAATTATTGTTTCGTTACCGCATGTAATAAGTTAATGTTATATTAAACCACTGAATGTGAATTGCGTATTTGGGGTCATATGATCCCTCTCTAGTAGGATAAAATAATCCCAGGAATCATTTTACCCATATGCCATATTATTGTTTTTTGTTTTAGTTACAACAAGAGTTGGGCAGAATGTTATTCGAATAATACACAGTGAAAAGCAGCACTATCTAAGGGTGTCGTTCTGAGCTTTAAACGGTTAATGAGATTAAATAATTGTTCGACAAATGTCCAGTCATTTATAAAGAAGTATTATTTTATTATAAAAATTGAAGTTCCCATGTTTAAACCATTAGAAATAACGAAATACTTTTTTTTATCTTTCATTCGTTATTCGAAACTTTTCATCTGGTTACAACAATGCCTCGTCAGTCTGAAAGAAAAACAACGCGTCAAAGTTGTTTTTATTTAAATAAAATGTAATAGCTGAAATGGTTTTTAATGTTCGTCGTATTTACTATCAATAGGTATAAAATGATCCCCGGGGATTATTTTACACACATACATTACAAAATGATCCATAAATATGCCTTCAAAGAATGTGAATAAAAAATGTAATTGATCACGTAGCTAAATTTTATTTAAGCCAATGATAAGACAGATAGGCTAACTTACAAAAACTACTTCACTTTTATTTAAATAATGAGCATTTGTATTTTTTACATAAATTACGCCTTAAAGGGATCGTTTCAGACACCTTTCCCCTATTTATCTATATACCCTGCACATAGGAGCTGGCACGGGAAAAAGGTCACAATAAATTTCACCACATTTTGGTATGTAGGTTGAATCCTGTTTGCCATTCCTGATTTATAGGTATTTATTTGAAGATAAATATCAAACACGGTGAACGTTTAGAATACTTTTAACGTGGTCATGTTACATTCGAACTGCTAGACTGCTTACAGTTTTCTGCAATGGCCACAAAAATGTCTAAATTTATCACGTTGGGATTTCTATTTACGGTACACTATTAAAGATATAGATCACGATACACCCTCCAGTGGTGTAAACTATTTACAAATGGACAAGAAATGTAATTCATAGAGCTGAAAAATACATTCTTGCACATGGAGGTCACACTGAAAAAGGTTGTAGCCTTATCAATAAGAAATACTAGTAAATACAATAGTACGAAATAGATGAGCGGTATGAGTGAGAGCATTATCGCAGCGTGCGGTGCAGAATATTGACATAAACTTTTATATGACAAGAATAAGTAAATAAGAAATAAGTAGAAATAGAGAGGATAGGTAGAGAGGAAGAAGAGGAAATAAATTAAGGAATTGGGAAACAGAATAGAGGAGCAAACTATGAAAAAATGAGGGGAGGTTTTGGAAGATGGGACATATTTGTTGAGGGAATAGAGAAGATTACGTGAATACGAAATGAATTAGGCAATAAAAGAAGTATGGCTGAGATGGGTTAAAAACGCAACGTATAAAAAGAGGAAGACCAGAGAAAATTGAAAAATAAAAAGATAACACTGGAAACACGTCAGGAATAGAATATTTTGTGTTAAGGAAGGAAGGGGGAAAGAGAGAGAGAGGGGGGGGGGAAAGAGATAGTGCGAGAGAGACGGGGAGAAGTGATGAAGGAAATAGAGGAAATGAAGGAGAACATGCGGCAGACAAAAGATGAATTACAGCAGTACGAAATATTAAAAATAATTCTTTCGTTCCTGACCTTGTGCGACCTTGAAGGCCATTACATTCCACACGGTTGAATTTGTCTTAAGACACATGTGAAAAAAAATGTACCATTCCATTTTGAAAACTGTAAGTCACATTCGTTTCTCGAAAAATATTGCAAATGTGAAAAATTTTCCCATTACGTTGGCTATAAAAAAAAATAATATAATTTTCTCGTCCTTCATTTTTGCCGTATACTTACCAGTTAGAAGAAAAACGCTGACTAGTAACTGCGTTCTAACGTAACATTCTTATTTATCAATACGAAATTATAACGCCAATGTGACATTTGTCATGATATATGTATACAAGGAACAGCATGTACTTACATAGCACGGAACACGGTATCTTTAAAACGGACTCACTGAAGAAATGCGTGAGGACGGTCACGTACATACAGTTCGATGTAAATTAAAATGCTATTAAATTGTACATCCTACACCTCGTAGGATGTATCACTGTTGAAACTCATAGTTATCTGTTAATTAAATGTCGCCAGATTGCCAACATTCGGGAGGGTATATCATTAATTAATGATGATGATCACTAATCTTCAGGAAAAAGAAAATACGTTACCCATTAAGTTATAGATAAAATAAAAACTTTATCAATTCTTGCTACATGTTGCTGCTTCGGTGTACTTTGCAAACGTTATAAATGTATTAAATTCCGAATCTGATAATTAGAGATTCAGTATCTCTTTTCTAACTATTTTTCTGCTGAATTTGTCCGTAATTTCAGTCACGCAAGAACAATATAGTAGAACTGAGAGATGATATAATATCTTTCTCCGTATAGATATGTTCTATTAAAATGTCTATACGTATGTAGGATGTCCCACCTAACACGAGCACCTTAAACATCTCACCTGTCTTTGATGATAGAAAAAAATGTAAGAGAAATAAAAGAAACAGTTGAAGACAAGACCAATCCAGTGACCGATACTATTGTAGTACGACATCGAGTACGAAAAATCTACAGAAATATGGGACTAGGTTCAAATAATAAAATAACAACGATAGAAGGATTAATGCAGAAAATTTACAACTTGATACATTTTTGTAGACGACAAATTATTTTTCATACTCAATGTAGAGATAATAATAGACGGTAATGGATTTTCAGACACAAGGTCACATGTAGGTCATACTGTTACAGGTCATTGGATTGGTCATGGTTTCAACTATTACGTCAAGATGATAAAATTAAATAGTCGATGATCTAGAAATTCCGAAAAGTATGACCTTGAGAACAACTGTTTGACTATCACAGTATGTGCCCCTTCTACACACATAATATTCTCATCCCACATGATCTTCTATCTTCAAAAACATGTGACCTATTTAAGATGCTCACGTTAGGTGACCCCGATTAGGGACACCCGGTATTTCAAAGAAATAGGATTGGTTTTATTTATACATTCCGTTATTTAATGTATCAAATAAAACTATTTTTGGAGCCAATATTTTTTAAATAATTCATAGGTATCATGCATATGTATTTGTTTCTGTTATAGAAATTAGTAAACAATCGTCATAAATATTTCTTATTCGGGAAAATGTATAAAGGAAATTTCGCTACAGATCTGATTCGACCCGGTATCCATCGTATACGATGGTAAAACAACTCGTTCGGGAATTAAGGTCATAAATCGTGTCAAAATTTTTCTAGAAGCCTCTACTTAGCTGCCAATTGTTGATGCATTAGTTCTAATCCGATTAACGCAAGTGACCTGAAATTGCGCCTCTTAATATATTAACAACCCGTAGCAAGTAAACCCGGAGGTATAAACCGGCGATTAACCTCGGACGATCAACGTCATAAAAGGGGTAAACATCAGCAGGGTCTGCCAACTGTGCATGGTTTAGCGATTTAACTGGACTGGATGCCACACAATCGTTAAGCCCTTTCTACTATTATCCACTCTTATAGCATTACGCAGCTGTTTGGGAAAGTACGCGTGCCGATTCCTTTTTCTGAAACCCGTAACATCTCTCGCGCATGCGTACACTTACGCTTCGCATTGTTTTTTATTGCACTTTTCTATTGCATTGCTATTAATTAAATTGAATTGGGGTTGAATTATAATCGAATTGACGAAATATATTTATAATAATACCAATATATATTTGGGCTATTGCTAACTTATAATGTACAGTACGACCACTTTTAGGTCCATTTGTACTACGAAAGGCCGAGCACGAGCCGAGTACAGGATTTAGAGCCTTCAAGGAGCCTGCGAAAATATTCTTTCATGTGTTTCAGATGAAACAATGTATAAATACTACCGAGCTTGTCGATGGCTCGTGAAAGGCTCGTCTCGTGCTCAGCCCGTCGTAGTATAAATAAACCTTCAAGTGTATACACCTTATTATTTCTCTAACTATTGTAAATATAAGAAAATGTTTCGTTTAAAAGTTGTTTGATTTTATGCAGTAAACTTAATAAAATGCTTGCATTTATTTTTAACCGTTATTTACAGAGATTTCAATAACAATGTAATTTTTTAAAAATGGAACTACGTATTTTTATTATTGCCATATTATTAAGCATTTCAAGGCGAATTCAACGACATATGTAGTTGAAAGTTTTGTTTGAAAAATAATTTCTCGGATAACTGTACGAATATTGCTGGCAAATATTAAGTTCCGTTAGCATTTTTTACAAACCATAACGTGTGATACGCAACAAGGAACAATGAAATTACTACCAATATTCAAGGTTTGAATAGATTTTTCAAACTTGCAGTAGTTTTCGCATAATGTCGATATCCTGAATGCTTAATCACAAAACGAGTATCGGTTTTTGCTTTGTTTCTGTCACGCGCATAGACTGCTCAACTGGGGTAACTAGGGACTTTTAAACGACAAAGCAGGACAGCATTCTTTTCCAATAGTGCAGCACGAGGATCATACTGTAATGATATTCCAATAACTTGAAAAAAATTAAAAAACTCTTGGAGAGAGAGGTTTTTCTTTTAAAAACCTACAGATGACACCATTTCTTTGTGCACGTATATAATTCTATGTTGAACATTAACAACTTTCGTTTCAAACATTTTCCGATACGACGATTAGTTTACACGTAATCGTAATAAGTATGTATGTTTCGAACGGCGAAATTCGAGTGGCTGTTTCACCCCTTCACACCGTTTTTTTTATTAAAAAGAAAACAATGCGTGTTGAATAATTTTTACTTCTCTACAAATTCATGCCAGTTTGACCGAAAAAATGTTCTTTTATGCGTACCTAGTGTAAAAAGTTGTATGAAAATGTTTGCATCTGTACGAACAAATACGAGGAAAGAGGTGCGTGCCTAAGACGAATTTGATTAAAGTGAAACAATATTTCATGTACAAGTGTCACGTGAATCAAGACAACGCTGAGTGCAACAAATCTCTAAAAAAATTATGTTAATACGTGACTATCGCTTGAAAAACACGAAAGAATTTTCCTTTAAGTGCAACTCTAATTTAATCAACAAAGTCACGCGTATTTTTCTTACCGATCGGGAAACGTCTCACGTGGCATTAAGTTTACATACACATGACCTATAGTTTTCCATAACACGCTCAGCATAGCAGCGAAATCCACCATTTCTGCCGGCGTTTGTAATGACCGAATGGTTTAATTTTACAGTTTTTCATCTTCACGTCTATTAAATATATGTGTGTTTTCGATAGCAAGTGATAAAGTAATGTGGTGATCCTCCGATGGGTCACGCCGTCTAGTCAACCCTTTTTACCATCCATCCCGGAATGACCCATCGGTAGGTCACCACATTATTTTATCATTTTCTACGAAAAAGAAACATATGTTTCTGTCTCACCTTCCACATTTATATTTTTGTTTCCATTTTTGTATTCCCTGTTTTGAAAGAGTCCGCAGGTATATGTAATTTCGGTGGTAATTTTGAAACTAAAAATAAATTTGAATATTATGGAAAATAGAAATAAATTTTGTTGTAATTCATGTTATGTTTCTTTAAATACGTGTTACGTTTCTCTATCCTTATAATGCTATGTTATTTCTTTAAATTTGTACAGATATAATAGTTACAAAATACCCCCTAATATTGTAAAACAATACAGTAATGCATTTATACAAAAGAATAAAGTCACCAAAGAAACTCGGTCTACATTGCGTTAGTTTGTGTCGTTATTGTACAAAATTTTATTTGCGGTGACCCACACACGAGTCACGTCGTCAAATAGGAGCATCACTCGATGACCCACCGGTGGGTCATGCAGCGGTGTGAACGTGTTGAAGATAATATTATTACCGTGAAATCATTATTGCTGGTAGGCACAAGAAAGTACAAACGACCTATAAATAAACAATATTTACTCTGTTTTAAAACAAAATACGTGTAGGAACATTTCTTTTTTTACTGCATGTATAGCTCACGTACGGAATGATAAAAAAAAGGGTTCGTAACTTCTAAGGTAGATAATTCTAGCCAAATGATGAAAAAAGTCCTAATAAACATTGGTCAAAAAATTAATATTTTCAAAGCTGTAAACAATTTTTTGTTCCTATTATAGCGTGTGATTCACTTTGGGAACTATCATACCGTATGGAAACAATGAAGAAAATTGTAAAAAGAGCAATGAAAATTATAGAAAACATTCTGTAACCAAGAAAACAAAAAATGATGAGGTAATCATTGTTTCCATATGCAGAAAAAAAGAATTGTTTACAACTCTGCAAATATTAATTTTTGCGACCTTTGTTTATTAGGACTTCTTTTCATCATTTGGCGAGTACTATCTAGTATCTACCCTAGTAGTTATGAACCCTTTTCTTTATCACCCTGTATATGTGTTTTTATATTACTATCGTAGTCAACTAAATCGTCTCTTCAATAATCGGAAATACTCCTAGGTCTCACTCGTCGTTATATTGGTTATTAAAGACAAAGTGTATCAGACGTTTGTGATCCATTGATGGCAGGTGGTGGGGGTAGGCAAGTGTTTTGTTTCAAGCGAAATAGTGTTCGGTTTCAACCAAACGATCGCCACTTTGAAATAAGCGACACGCGACGGTGACCGAGTGAACCCGACATCCGCCGAGCTAGATTTAACATATGGATCTTTGCATTACATATGTATATGTATACTATTCATTTTAACCCTTTCACGCGCGGTTTTTAGTTAAGGGGGTGCAACGTACAACCCACCTTAAACGTCTAAGAAAATAGGTCAATTCAACTTTCTTTTTCTCAGCTAATTTTTGAACAAAATGTTGAGATCATTTTAAAGGAACTTGCACAACATTTTAACTCTATTCTCATACATTAGTTACTATTTAAAATTACAAAATGACGGAGTTACAGAACATTGTCTACCGTTATATCTGGCAGGATTTTGCTGGCAGCCAGTTGATCTCCGAAACTATTCATTCAATTAACTTCAATTTTAAACATATTACTTCCTACAAAATGATCAACAATCTACAATATGACGCACGATTTTTTCGATATTTTAATTTGTTTAAATTATATGAACAAAATTTATGTGAACAAAATTTAGTTCTTTATAAGGCTGCAATTTTTTTATTTTTAAAAATTATTCGAAAACCGTAAAGTACATTGTAGATAATATTATAAGGAATAATGTGCCCAAATTTAAGAATAATCGGATGAATAGTTTCGGAGATCTGCTGGACGCCAGATGACAAGGTTCAGCTCTGCCAGACGTGACGGTAGATAACGTTGTATAACTCCGCAATTTTGCAATTTTAAATAATAATTAATGTATTGAAATAATGTTAAAATGTTATGAAATATCCCTTAAAAAGATCCCAATATTTGACTAAATAATTACTTGAAAAAAAGATTTAAATTTAACTTTTTTCAAATCTATAAGGTGTGTACCCCTTAATTGTTAATGCAATTGTGATTTCTTTCGATATGTTGTATTATTTAATACAATTCATGATTGCATTTCTTCAAGATCATACATTTAAATGAGATAGATTCGATATGCATCACTCCATTGTCTAAGTAGATTTAAATTTTCCCTTCTCGATTTCGCCCGTAGTTTTATTTGCATCCTGAAGTTACATATAACGTCGTGTGAGATGTCTATCTGTTCATTATATAACGCAAGGTATTCCTATGTATCGAGGTTCCCGTATGTAGTCATACTCTGTGGCATTTCTTGAATGCTATGCACTTGACCCCGAAAATTAAACGTGACGTAGCCGGCGTACGCTTCAGTTCTCGCTGGGCACGGATGCTTTCGCAAGAATCGGCGACACTAGCGTAATCGTTGCGAAAATTGCTACGTCACTCCGTTAACCAGGCCTATACCGTAAACCGATTCCTGCGAAAGTAGATGGATGAGGCTCAGAAGTCTGACCCTGATTTGAAACTGATCCCTTCTACTTTCACGATCGATTCTATACCTACGTATCGTGAAATCCTCGATACAATGGGCGTACTTCCCCAACTTTTGATCTGCTTCTGACGTCAGGCCGGTTAATCAGGTGCGGCGTTACTCCTCATAAACCGTGGCTCCAAAACCCACAAACCGTTATTACGATGTCCTACTCGTAACAAGATTTCCAAAGTTGATGTAATAGAAATGGTTTAGTCACCTTCGAGATCCTCCAATCGCCGTCGATCCGTTACAGACTCGTGACAATTTCGTGGTAACTGGTTTGACTGAACCGAGTTAACTACGTAACTGGTATGATCAGGATCAAATTCTATTAGTCATCACTTATGAATCCGTGTCTCTGCTGAGAATAGAATTTTGATGGCGCCGACATAAAGTAAAACTTAAAAACGAAGGAAATCGAAATTACTTACTCGTTGAGGATTTGCATCTCGATGGATAGAAATTTCGATGAATTATTTAACATCGATTACCTGCGGTAACATTTAACAATGATTCAATTAACATGCACTCATTCCCCACTATTCAGGAAGTTTCCTCCGCGAGTTTGTCAATGGTTGACTCACAGCCCGGAAACTTTCCAAGAAAATGTCTATTGGAAACATTTCGAACTTTTAATCGGGAAGGTAGTTTTCAAATCAAGAGTCTTTGGTGCATCGTAGGTAGGTGAGGAAGGCCCACACGGATACGTGACGATAGGTACGTAAGGGAGCCAGTGAAAAGAAACGTCATCATTGATTTTAAGTGGGAGGAAAAGTTGTTGGATAGGATTCAAGTGGGAAGTACAGGTACGAAGATAGGGAGATCAGAAAAGCACGAGGGATATTGAATAGGAAAATAATATTGTACAAAATTTGCAAAGGACTGCAGTGCACTAAGTTCATTATGGCTGTGATTAAGGCAATAAAAATGGTCGCTTATCTATCAAAAGAACAGAAGTAATTCGTCACTTCAAACGTGCTGGTAATTGAAAAACTATAATTTATTCGGTATTCTAGAACGTCCGTAAACATTTTATACAAAGTCAATATTTTGAAAGTCTCTCGATTACGGCATCAAGAACTGCGTTCAGTCGCCGACTACGCCACGTCCAGTATCATCCGGGCACCGAAAAAAAAATCATGGAACAAGTTCGTCGATTACAAATTAATCCTGAAGAAGGTCGAATAAATTGAAGAATCTATTAATAATCGACTGCAAAGATATGCATCGATGCAAATGAATCATTACGTACGACAAGTTTAATCGTAACGCGTCTACTGCACAAGCGAAGAAATAGACTGAAAAACAGAAACGACGCGAGTTCCTCATTGTCATTGTCATCTTCATCGAGCATGCCCACGAATATGCTTGTTATCCCTGTAATCTTGGATGTAATTAAACGATGCTGTTTCACGAACAGCGAGACATCGTAATTATTGCTGTTATCGTAATTTTCTCCATTATTAGTGTTGTTCACCGAGTGTTGTATCCACAGAAGTGTAACAGAACCGTATAGGTATAGACGCACGCGTATGGACCGCCACTCGAATGTCGTGAGTCGCCATTGCCGCTTATTAATTACACGTTCGAGTGACGACCCTTTTTGTCGATATTGCGTAAAAAAGTCTCGTTAATGATCTCGATAATCATCGGGCGTCGCGTATTAGTCAACAACAACAATGTACGAAGCTGCGTGTACAATGACGCTAATGACGTATTTGTCCACCTGTGTGGGATGGTTCACAAAAAGCACGGTCTTGGATACGATTCATTTGTAAAAACACAGTAACGTACCGCTGCTTCTGTCACGGAGGAAACGAACCGGCTGACATCGTCTCTTCCGTAGCGACCACGGAAAAAGTGTTCGCGTGCCAACCACGGAACGTTCGTGCAGCTGCGAAGGACCGAGATTCTGGACGACATACCGCCGGGAAGTCTTTCTAAAATGTAGCGAGTTCCCGCGAAACATAGAGAAAATTAAAAATTGATGCGGTGTGATCGGATAAGGATTTTTCTCGAATCGCTACTAGAAGTATAATTATCATTTCAAGTAGAAAAATAATCATTACTTCCTATGTATCATCGGTAATTTTCTTTGAAATACATTCATAAATAAATAAACAATCTTAATAAAAAGAGACTCATAGCAGGTACAAAGACTATTTCTGATGAACATTACAGATGTAATAGAAAAATCAATCAAAATTGGATTGGTACAGCGTGGATCGTTTCATAGAATAACAATGGTAAATACACAGCATCCATCCTAAGGACAATTCGATCATCAATGATCTGTGGTAGATGGTATCGATAGTGCACCTGTGGGTGCAAGGTTGGACGGACGAGCCGTGGAGCGTGCCAGTGTAGCATCGAGTTTCCAGCAGGCTGATTGTGAGACGAAGAAGTCCAGATCGTTTCGTTTAGATGCCCCGGCTTATACTACGTCCGACTGGCGGGGATAAACCCATGGCGGGCGTTTAGTGGGAAGAGTTGGTCCCTCGCGGGGAGTTATGAATGAGTCGTGGAGTCCTGACCCACGAGTCACGCGTAGTGGGGGGACGCGGCAGTGGTGAGCGTGAAATAAAGAGGTGGGAATCCGTCGGGTGCCAGAGGCGGAGGAGCAGAAGGAAAAGACGTTCGGTGGAAGAAGGAAGTATAGAGGAGAAGCAAAGGAGTAATAAGACGAGTAAGAGAGAAAGAGAGAGACAATGGGACCGTGCGAGCGGAAGGGGGGAGAGAGTGAGAGAGACAGAGTGAGTGTGTGTGAGCGAGTGAGCGAGTGAGCGAGCGTAGTGGAGGGGGTGAAGAGGAAAGGTGAGAAAGCGAATGACGAAGGAAGGGCGAGGATGGTGGGGATACATAGGATTGACCGAAAGCGGGGTACGGGCCACGTGCTACGATGCCTTACAATCGTATATAGGCACCGGTCAACCGAGCGACCACTACCATACACTGATAGTCATATACTCGGGGCGCACCAGATAAAAAAGGGAAAGAACACCAGTCAAAGAGGACGAAGGAAAAGAGGAAGGAAAGGAACGAAGAAAGGGAGGGAAAGAGATTACAATAGATGGAGAGGGAACGGACAAGAGAAACGACCTACCGACAACCGAGGCAGAGAGAAGTCCACCTTCCACTTCCATTCCCTTACGCAGGTTCACTCCTACTATAACGACGACCGAACCGAGCCTGCCTCTGCTCGCTCGCCTGCCTATAGCTGGCTTCTCCTTCTCTGTTTCTATACCGACCTACCTACCTACCTACCTTCTCCGCGCCGTGGTTAACTCGACAGAGACGAGAGGTGATACACTCGATACACTCGGCCGAACGAGGGCGACGAAGACCTCTCAGTCACCTCTTGACATTCGGTATGGTACGACCTTACCCCACTGGCATGCGATTAAGAACGTATCAACGGAGAGGAGGGCTGTGTCTACATCGAACCTGATTCGAACCGCGATATCGACGGGGACACTTGGTGAAAGGGATAACGGCGGAAGAAGATGCAACAAGGGGATAAACAAAGAAAAGGACTATAAACGAAAGAAAAGCAGGCGTCGCGCGCGGACCACCCTTAACTGTGTACCAAGCCGATTCTTTTTCCTGTCCTTCCGTATCCCCCGCCATATTCTTAAACACCTACCTCCCTCCTACCCTCCCTCTTTCTCTCTCTCTCTGGGACAGCTCTCGCAACCCCCTTCCCCCTCGTATAAGAATCACTGCATCGGTTGTGTTGAGACCAGTGCTAAACGGGTTGTGATTCTGTGCGGACAGTTTTTCAAATTGTGATTGTTCCCGATACTCGAATGTGACCGGTGAAATTGTTCTACGATCGAACAGAAGTCCATTATAACCGTTGTGCCTCTTAACGATAACGTCACACCATTCCACGGATACCGCACCGCACCGTGTGCGCGTTACATGATTTCGAATAGTGCGGATTTCAAACTTCCGATCTCGTTAACACGCTCGTCGACAGAGAGTACCGCACTGATATACTTAACAGTATATGTATACACCATATACATATATTAGGTACGACTCACTTGCTCCTTAGGCTGCCACGCGCCATCGCGAGTGCTTGCGGTGCCGACAAGAGTGATAAAGTGCTATGCGAACATGACAGCCGTAGAAGATACAACGATCCCCTATGATCGACAGATGACGATGGAGGCGATCCTCGCTCGTGACCAAAGGACCACGTCGCACAGAGTTCACGATCATCGTGCTGTCCAGAACAACGTGACAGCTATGACAGCAACTGCCATAAAAACGTCAATGAAACAGTGCAAAAGTCTGGAAGCGAATGCTCCGTACGCAGGTGCGATCCCGTCCAGAATAAAAAAGAACGATCATGCACAGAGACACTTGCAAAGTGATTCATACCTCGTACCTGCATTTTACGACGATCGAAGGATACGATCGAGACACAACGCATCCATCACCGCGACCACGTGGCTGAGTAAGTCGAACTACTGTTGCTTCTGTCGCCTCCTTTCTTTCTCCTTCCCCTTTCTCTTACTCTTTCCTTCGTGTTTCGTTTTGTTTCGCGGAATCGATAAATTTATAGAATAATGTATGTTGGTTCGGAAACTTGTTGAAATTAGTTATTAAAAGGCGGTTCATGTATAGAGAAACGGCAACACTTCAGTTACATGATTCCTTCTATTTAATTTTCGTCTATTTAACCGCGAACAGCATCTTGTTAGAAGATGTACCGACACGACCCGAAAAATATTATACAAGCTAGGATTTGGAGAGAACAGGTAGTGGACGTTAATGGTTTCTTGGGGATTCAACTACGGAATAATCAGATATTATTAAAAGACTGGTAGTTACGGTGTAGAAGCGCTGGCATATAAATCAGGGACTTGAAATAATCATTTTCGTGTTAAGCGTTAAACAGTTGTGTAGATGTTTGATTTTATTACATCCACTTACAACTTTAATACGTGATGCGTAGAAATAATAAGCATACGTTTATTTTTATCTACATAGTTTGTTCTGTAGATGTTACATTACCATGTGTCTTTTTATCTTGTCTTCATGCTCGTTGTCAGAATAAAAGTTGCATCCTCTTTCCTGTTGCAATAACTTCTCTGAATTGATTAAGGAAACGCATCAAGATATACATGTTTTGTCATTCATTTCTATTGTAATATATATGTACAAAACTACAATATCAATCAATATCTGCCAAATACAGTTACTTCGGCTATTATTCCACTCTACGTACCTTTTTTTGATGACTAAACAACGAGGAAAGGTAGATTCAACCGACTAACATAAAATATTCGATCGTTTATTGTTCACCGCGAATCTTCCGATTAAATGATCTATCATGATTTATAACTTTTTATTAATCCTAATTATAACTTACCAGTTAGGTATCGTATCAAAGATTTAAGTCATTGTGTAGCTAAATCATACTTATTAGAATTCATTATCATTTTACGTATTTCTGTCTTTGGTGTGTAGTATTCATCCATACATCTGATGCTGACTCACGTAAAATTAATGCTTTCTTACGTAACGAACGTCCTCATCTTTCCCCGACTCTGTTTTCTTATCCGTTTCTAACACTTTTACTTTCCTTCGCTCGATCTTGAATCGATCGTAAGAAATCCGAAGTTGGGCTCTACTTACATGTTTCTTTAATTTCCGTTTCTTTTTGATGGCTAGTTGACTGTTTCGTTAATGATTCTTCCCTAGCGGAGACTGCTTGTCGCCGCAAGGCACGATTCTGATATGCCGCAAAGTTCGTATGACTTCGATTTACGTTCAAGCGAGATATTTAGTACAATTTGGAACGATTACCGACATTCGTCCCTATCGTTATGCGTCACAAACGTTCATTTCGAAGTCGAACATCACAGAAGTGAAAGATAATCCACGTGTTGCGGTGAAATTTCAACGTAGCAGGTGCTTCCCAAACGTGACCCAGCAATATTTTCCCGTTCATCAATTGTTTCTCGTGTATGTATTCCTATTCACGATTTGACGTCACTTTTGAGCAAGTCGATGAACGCGAATTAGTCATTCTCTTTGTAACGGTCTTTATCGAATCTTCGTTTGAACAGTTCGAAAAAATTGTCCTGTGTAGCAGTAATATATATTTCACGTTACTTCTTTAACATCACGATAAAGCGTTTATGAAACCGAGCGGAAAATGTGATACCATTTTCATTGGGGGCGTGTACCTTTAAAACACACCCACCTGTTGAGCGTTCGCAAATCTATAGCTAGTGTCGGCTGGAGCTTCAGCATTCGTAGTGTTCGCCGGGTGTAGAACCGCGGAAAGTACTCGTAGGCGGTAATCAGGATATAGTTGGGATAGAGATGAATCATTTCGCAAAACTAAATAAGGTGGTAGTATATAGACTGAAACATTTTTCTATGAAGCTCCATTTTTGACGAAGTCAGTATTAATTCTGATGTGTCTGGTGACGTTTACATGGCAATAACGAATTTAGCAATATCAGTTCCGCTAAATTTAGCTAATATTCTCTTGGATTTGGCTATTATTAAGAACTTAACAGCGATATCTAAGGAAGTTAGCTGTGGCTAAACACTCCCGCAGTCATCAAATTTTCAAGATTCTCTTCAAAGTTCAAAGACTTTAAGAATATTCTCCACGATGAAATTCTGTTAGATTCTAGATAAGACGCAACCCTGTAACAAATTCGAACAGAATTACGATTTGGTACAGAGATTGAAGTATAATACTATGTAGGTTGTTGTATGGCAAATATCGGTTTGACTGATTGATTTTATGAGACAATCTTTAACAGAACACTTTTAGTCGAAGTAAGATCCACTTGAACCGACAGATTCTTACCAACGAGTAACAAACTTCGTGATATCATGTTTAACGATTCTTGGGTATGCAGAATGAAGTGAGTTGGAAAAACGACATTTCTTGTGCAACAGTCTAATTGTTTATCCACGGTGCAGTTATAAGGACAGACTATCACAGAGTCCAAGTCGCTTCAATTGCCCCCTGCGCAACTGACGAGTTCGCTGGTGACATTCAAAACCGCTGCGGTATTAAAGATCTACGTAAGCAGTTAGGTCGAAGGAAAAATGGACAGAAAACGGCGTATAATAAATCGACGAACGTATATACCGTGTACCGCAACCTACCGCAACGCACTCCGGTCCGGGCATGGACACGATCTGGGAGATAAGAGGGTGGCGGGACGGGCGTAATGGGGTATAATTGTCGCAAGCAATGCGAGGACAGTGCGTCATTACCGCATTTTTCAGCATCTTCTTGCCAGCCAACGGCAGAGATGCGTCTTGCACCGGTGTTCACAGGCTTTGCACGCCTTACTTTTTTCCACGCGGCCGCGGGTTCTCTGGAATTTCGTTGGAACGCCGTCGCCGAGCGTCGTCGTTGAGGTAGGCCCTAGCTGTACCGTCGACACCGTCCAGGCCACACGGGGCGAAAGTAGAAAAGACGCGGGTACCGACCGTTAGATGACCGCCTACGAAATATCCGTGATTAATCGTATATGACGAAAGACTTGTATGCCTGTTTCGATGAGAATCGGTGAGATCGTACGCTACGCGGACGTTCCGGCAGGTTAATTCGATACCTGGCTAACACTTAAAATACAACCATTTGTTTAAAATTCAATGAAGGTATTCAAGAAGTTTGGCAAATAGGTGGAGCTTGACAGCGTCTGCCACGTGTGTTCTGTTGTACGAATAAATGTATCGACGACGTCACCCTAGTTTTCGCGACGAGAAATGCTTGTCAGCGAATTCGCGTCAGAAGCGAGATAAGGGGGATGGTGTCCGCATATAGCAAATCGGGCTGATGCATTCCGCCTGGCAAGGTTGCAAGTTACAAGCCACAGGTGGCTCTTTGGATTTCTTACGCCTTAAGAATGCGAACTTGCTCGAAAGCGTACCTATCATCGTAATTCCGTTCCCGGACAAATTTGGCCGGCCGGCGACAGGCATATCGCGCGGCAATTAAATTCCATTAGCGCAAAAACGTGGCGCGATTAAAGAAACCGGCGAAAGTACACACGATGCGTACACACGAGCAGGACAAGTAAGGAAATATAATCGTGGACACCGTGATCATTTACCTGGATCCCGCGGCAACTTCTGGTACGATAAAAATACCTGCCACATTATTGAATAGGCATGTTCTCGAAAGTATACGGTCATTTGCGCGGGTTGTCGGAAAAGTCAGACGCTAACGATATCGTTCCGACGCGGTTTGCTAGATCTTAATTGCGCGTTCGCCGTTTCAATTGTCGTTCCATTGGAACAAGGCACCGTTCTCTTCCTATTCCACGGCAGAAGGGAACCGAGATACGTGCAACGTTCGTCTAATTTCTACATGTGAAAAAATCAACATGTATAATGAAAAGCAAGGAAAATTGACCAAGAATACGTCACGTGGCGATGCACGCGACAGTAAGAAAATTCACGTGACTTCCATCGAAACTGTCTGCAGACCGCGAAACGTGGTTGTGATCTATCTACCTATGACCGGAATTCCAATACAATCTGTTCGGTTAAAGTCGTGGCGCGTGCCTTCCTGCCTATCATCGAACATTTCTGTCTATCGAATTACAAAGAATCAACAGCGAGGTTCGCAGCGATTACCGCGGGTACGTACCAATAAGAAAAATACCACCGTTAGTCGGTGTATACAGGTCGACATTGTTTTCACGGTGATTTTGGGGTGTAAACTTCCTCCACCCGAGGGGGCAAATTATTCTCTCACCAGGACGCGAAACGCACTTAAGAGCCGCTCATTAATATGCGTTAAGTGTCCGAGATGTCTCCACTGTTCTCTCCCTCTTACGTTTCTTCACGCTCTGTATCTTTCTCTCTTTCTGTGTCCGTTTATTTTTCTCCTCCGCGACCAGGGAACGCGTTCGTCGCGCACGTTTTACCACGTGTAACCGCACATTAAAATTAAGTTTGTCGTCGCTCGACTGATCGTACACTGTTCCACACTATTCGTTTAGCTTCGTCTATTACGATGGTCACATCGAGCAAAAGTGTTTTCGATTCAGTCGCGTGTCACTATTTCGCGTAGGTATTGTTTCAACGATTATGTCGACAGTGAAGGAATCGAGAACAGCCTAGAGTGGTTAGGAAATTGAAAACTATTATAAACACGATCGAGCGCAGTAATGTAATCGTGTGTGGATTTTAAGAACGATTGCGTCGGTTAATACTCTGCTTTCGAAAGTTCATTATTACGGTCTCTTGTATCGGTTGCGTGCACATAGAAACATTGACGTCAAATAACACACGTTTCGACAACTCGACGAGATCTTAATGCAAGAGTGTTTGATCGACCCTCCCGTTACAAATCGGACCGTAAAGTGTTCGCTGGAAGGGACCACCGATACTCGACAATATTACAGGAGAAAGACGGTGGTGTTTAAACGGAGAAAGAGAAAACTTGCACGCGGCGGCGGTCGGCGGCGGTCGGCGGCGGTGGTTATACATCCATCGAATGCGTACGCGACTGCTCTGATGGTTTGTCGTCGTAGCGGTGCACGTGATTCCAGGCCCCTCATCAAGGGTCGTAACTCGTGAAATAATGCGACGACGAATTCACGTGGATGTAATTCGACGAGCGGTGATCCCGAAACTGCCGGATGATCATAAGACGGTCTCGATCGAAATCTACCATTTAGGCGCTTACTATCGACGAGCAGACGTACCCGTGGGTGGGGGGCCGAGGACGGGGAAGGTAGAAGCAACAAGCCGGAAGCTCACGGGATGATATCTTTCGAGGGTATCTTCTCTCGAGTTTCTCATGTCAAATCGTTGATTGCTACCAACCAGTGAGCTGGCTTTTATCTTCTTAATACACGGACGATTCTGTTAATAACGTACCTACTGTGGCAGTTAGTTATGAATTTGAAACAAGATCAACGGGGATTCGATATGTATGCGCATGGAATGTCGACGAAACCGCCATTTCGACGATTCAGTTTCACGTGTTTCATGAATTTTTATGTATCCCTACGTTATGTTATATGTAGAACGTGAGCCTAAATCGGCCTTATTACTTCTATTTTAATTATTCTCGTTGAAGCTGAAATATGTCCATTTCTATTGAGACACATATTCATGTGAATTTGGTCTAAGGGTAAAATCGAATTAAGGAAACATACTTACAGTTTACTGAAATTGATCCGAACAGTGTACAATGGTTAATCAAGTTATATTTCTGCTGTCAAAATATGTGATTATTCACACGTTTCAATTTGATTTTCAGGGTTAGGCAGTCTTCTAGTGACACTGCTCGTGGTCTCGGTGCAGGGCGCTCCGACGATGACCCTTGAGAATAGACGACTGAGTTCGCCCCCGAAGTGGGTGAATCCCTGTGGCCTTGCCGCCGAAGACTTTACCGGTGATTTGGACGTGGTGCAGTTAACCGACTCGCAGCTTCTGCACCAAGTTGTTGTTCAGGCGAAAACGGCGCTGATGCACGCGGAGCTTTTTCGTGATGATTACGTGAGTACACGTTTCTTCTTGATCTTTTTCGCGGTTTCTGTTCCGTGCTCGTCATCCTTGCTCCAGACTCGCACATATTCAGGTGTGTGCTCGAGAAGATCTCGCGATAATTTCACACGTTTTACACACCCGCGATATCGACGATCAAAGACGAACATTAAGTTCATCAATGGTTCAATAATTACTGACGTGACTTCTGCTGGGGATCGGACGGGGAAAGGGGACATCGAGCGGAAGGCAGTTATGGCAGTACTTCCGGTCGTACGGACGTTGATCGTTGAATCCCAGAGGCCTTCGAAAGAGATCTCAGACTTACGAAACGTCTGTTCTACCTGATTAAAGATATGCGTTTGAATTTGGAATTATTTAAGAATGCTAAGTAATTTAAATTAAAACTGGCAAGATGAACCGATCGCAGTGTGACACCGCAAGAAAACGGAAGAATACAACTCGTACTATAAATATACAAATGGAATATCAAAAATCATTTGGATACAACAAAATTAACTCTAGCTTCGAAACAGGAGTTTTAATTGATGTTTTATTGCTTATTTTTCATTTAACAAATGTAATAGTATCATTGTATTTTGGTACACAGTTGAATTTCTAGTAATGTTTTTTTTTTCGGGAAACGTTTGGCACTATATAGTGTCCTTTTTACTTTGTTCAATTTCATTTGCTTATATTCGTAAGTTTCCTTCAGTATACGGTTATCCGTGACAATATAATTTATTCCTGTCATGCAACCAAACGGCAACCACAGACGATTCGCCCGTGTGTTTAAGTATTTGAATGTTCCTTTTGGTGCAGTAGGTATGGTTTCGAAAGTGGTGACAGCGGAATTACCCCGTTTCTCTTATTATGAGCATTACGCGTAATATTTATTGCACATAATTGTACAGATCGAAATTGTAAATGGTTGTCATTACCAGAAATACGATTTCTCAATGTCCAACAGGTCGAAAATTATTCGATTCCTATTCCATTATTGCTGTGTCGCTACCACCTGTGACATTTGTGCGGCGGCAAATACCTACTTCTGCTACTCCTTCTGTGAGTATTATGAAATGTGTAAGCGATCTTCCCCCCTCCAGACCCCACCAAAAAGAAAAATAGATTCGTTCGACCGCGCACGAAGATCCTTCGTTTCGAAAGAATCTTTTTAGCCGATCGTGCCTTATTATCTCTAACCAAGGACAATAAATCATGGTCCCGGTTCGGCCTGGTGCTTCAAGGTTCCTCTTCTGAAACGATCCGAAAAATGAGACGTGGAAACCGCAGGATCGAAGGTACGGTTACACACGCGAAACTTTACTCTCGTTTTTTTAAAGGAAAGATTAAGCTCGTCTCCCTAGTTATGCATCGTGCACACGTGTCGACATGATTTCGGGCCTATAACTGAACGTCCTTACGTGCCCGCCAAATTCCTGGACTCACCTGACTCATCCTTGGCGGTCGCTTTACGCGTTTCCTGTATCTCTATTACTCCGGGACTTGTCCCGAATCGTTGTACGCATCGTGCAGTTTGAATTACACTGTCCCTTCAGGCGGACTGATCGATCGAAACATGACTAAGTATCTTGTATTTTTATCTGTGAATCTCAGGAAAATTTTTATTAAAGAATAGTCGGTATAGAAGTGCTGCAGACGTTGCACTTATATAATATATTTACAGGCTACTGGAATCATGCCTAGATTTTGAAGTATGATCTGAATTATGACTCGTGTCGATGAGGAACTTGTAGGCGTCATTTCGAGTGTACCTATATCGCCAATATTACGGTGTCTGTACAAAGCGACTGTACGAGCGGCCGAATTAGTATTCGCCACGCGCGACCTCGAAGGGTATTTGTGTCTCTGTACGTATACATATATGTATGTATATACAGGGCTCGTTCCGCCCTGTGGCTCCACCGAAGTCACCGTGGAAACGGTCGCTGTTACATCATCGCTCGACGATACCCGATACCGATGTTTTCTAAGTCAGCGCATAATCTGATATCGTTTGGTCCACCCCCTCTTCCGCTTTCTCTCTCTTTCTTTCCTTTCTTGGGAAAAGGAATAATGTAGCACGAAACGGTCTAGTTCTACCGCATAGATTCGCTACAGTTCGCACATCGTTCGTCTCTATCAAATTCGAAGACATCGACACGGGGTGCTGAGGACATTCAAACTGTGATTCTGTGACACCAACGTCAGGCGACGCACTGTCTAGTGGTCCACTGACGTCATCTGTGTTGGGTCTCGTTATCGTTTTAGCGGCGCGGACACTGTCGAGAAAGAGCAGATTAGGAAAGAGTACCGAGAAGCAACGAAGTTTCGTGAGACCATCGCTCTCGGCGCGCAGGTGGCGTGCTTGGCGATAAAATTTCGGGCCCGCGAATTCTTCGTTCGTAATATAACGAAGTTTGCATTCGTTAATCTGTTTCAGGTTTCTAAAAGCAGTAGGTATAATACCTATGTCTTATATGTTTCGTTCAACTTAACATTAAGAAGATATTGCGGAAAGAGTTGGAGTATTTATACAACGAATAGCCATTATTATTTGATCGTACAGAGTAACCGTTAAATTTCTCTAATTAAAACAGAATTTTTTTTTTACTCTATTTTCAATTTCGTGGTAGTGTTAAAATAATCCACATCTTTATGGTCATTATGACAGATTCAATTTTGCTAGGTTTATATGGAGAAAGTATACGGTGTTCGGGCAATTCTTGGTGCTTTGTCTGTGTGTACACAAGTTATAAGCTGCAAGAATCAATGGAGCGGGCGTGTGCATGTGATTACATCCGATATACTGTTCCTCGTGGATAGGAAGTTCGATGTCTATGAGACGCATATACGCGCATCAGTACGTGAAGGAATCGGATAAAATATCGGAAGCGGAGGATTCCAATAAATCAGAATCGGAAGCTGCCCCTCCCCCGCCAAGGATGGGGCATCTATACCCCGGTACTCCGCCTGCATACTAAAACCCAGACCGGATACACAACCCGACAGTGCATTTACTCGCCTCGATACATACAGTACGAACTACGACACGTATTTTCTGCTACTCCACTGGCTGGATGTCGGTCTGTAAGGTTTCATTCAAGGCTGACATATTTTTCGAATACGCTTAGTCTCGACTGATTATTTCTCGCGTCAACTACCAGCGAAAAATACAAGATTCAATTGTTCTTACTTTATGGAATTTATTCCATAAATATCGAAACTATTTTCAGTATCACGGTGAACATTTCTTGGCCTATATTTATGGGTTACTTTTTAGGTCTTTATTCTAATCGTCGAGTTGAAAGGTTAAAAACATTCTCCATTTCTAAAGTAGATACTTAGATGAATATAGATATATTCTTATGGCGTGTCAATGGTTTGCGTTATCTTCTCTTATATAAATTGCGGTATTGTACAGTTACTATTTTCATTAGTTTCTTGTAATCCACATAAAACAATGCTTCCCGTGTTCACTGACAGTTTTACAATACAACATTGTTCCCGTGACGTTTTAATAGAAATGGTACATTTTCACCTGATGTATCACCTGATGACGTATCTTGTCATAGAGTAAACGTAATCTAGCTCTAACTTTTAAACTGAATTTTTAAATGATGATCAGCGAAAGTTTTGACATTTAAAAGTCACGTGACAAAATAAGAGTTCGTTTGATACAAGTGACGTTTTAATACAAATGGTACCATTTCCCCTGATTTATCATCTTCCATTGGCCTTTAATTTTCGTATCTTTTCATGCAACACACATACTCGAGCTAAAGTTTTTCAAACGGCAAAGCAGCAGGTGCTTCTGACTCTTCCAAGTCGCACATGACAAAATAAGAATTCGATAAGAAATCGACCGAAATTGAAACGTTTTCATTTCTCGTCGACTCTGTTTCTTTTGTATCTCGTTGAAACGCGGCAGCGTTGACTCGCGAGAGCAGCGAGCCATTCAATCGGTTCGAGTCCGTCGCACCGAAATTTTATAACTTCTAATAAGCGGTGGAGCGGTGAAGCCGCGCTAGAAGAAAGACCAAGAGACTAATTGATTTTGACGGGTCCTCGAGAGTACCGCAGAGACCATACCTACTCTTGCCAGCCTACTTCCTGTCAGTTTTCAGCCCGGTTTTACGATTATTCGTGCTTCGGTGTGGCCGAGGAGACTTTTACGAGGCACAAAAGACCCGCGTCTCAGATTTGTTCGCCGCCAGTGGTTGTTAGCGACAATTCCTTTCATTCCTCGCTTTTTCTTCCGCCGTTCCTATCCGTTCTCTCGCTCGAATCACTTCGTGATTGTCTTGAACCAGCTGGCAATACGAGAAACTCCAGATATTCCGCGACTCGCCTGTTTCGAAATTAATCGAACACGAACTTTTAAAAGACACGCGTAGGTTCCTAGCTCGATGATTCGAAGGTACGAACACCCGCGAGCAAACTCTGCTTCCACTAGGGGAAAAAATAACGTGGGGATAGGGTCTTCTACCACTTGGTAAACTTACTCCAGATAGTGACATAAATGTTAAATCGAATGTTAATTTGGCATACATTTCAGTACTTCCAGATATCAAGTGGTAGGAGGCCTTTCTCTTACGCCACTTTTTCCCCTAGTGGAAGCCGAGTTTGCTCGCGGGTGTACTTTGTATCCGTGTTCAGGGAGTCGTGGGTAAGGAATGGACATCGGTATCGAAACAGGCTATAAAATGTGCCGACGGAGTTTGAGTAGTTCCATCGGACACTTTAATTCGGAGGGTAATAGAATGGTACCCGAAAATCGGTTAGCCGTGAAGGCGTAGGGATCCGTTTTAACGTATTTATTAAGGAACCGTTCGCGTAATATGACCATAAAATTATTTAATTGCCCATTCGATTCCGACCCATGAACTACTTCCCATTCGTAGATCCGTTTATAGACAATTTTATCCATTTTAGTGATAATAACAGTCTACGACGCAATCTGGACTGCTCGGTTTTAATCACCGTGTTTAATGTTCCCAATACATGTGTACACTCTTTCGAAAAGTATCTACACATTTCTCAAAAATGTCTTAGTCATTTAGGCGTGAACAAGGAACTATTGTTGATACAAAACAATAGATTGTTTCAGATACACGTAACCGTCTTACGTTTTTGAATAAACCTGTTTTGTATTTTGAATTTCTAAACTCTTATTAATGCCCTTATTCGGCACAAGTTTCGGTTTTTTGATAGCATATAAATTTTTGAGATGTTTTTTATTAACAGGTGTAATTTACGGCGTGTTCGAACTATTGGACAGTATCTGAAAATGAATCATTTATCTATTCCTGCTACTCCCATCGGCAACGTAGTTCTAAGGAATGTTGTTTGCATGCCGAAGGTGTTATCGCAGTCTGCAGGTCGTGAGAGTAATATCGCACGATGATTATTTCCCTTCTTGGGCCAGATAAGAGTTTGGATATTCGCGTTATCTCTGGTGTGCGCCGGCTGGGCCGAGACCCGAGGTCAAAGACACTTCAATGATATACGAGCTCACATATGCGCGATACAGATCGATTGATATGAATTTAGAACAATGCCAACGAAAATGAATTGCTCAGAGGAATCGATATCTCAGTATAACATGAAATATACTATCAAATATGCAAACAATTTTTTAAGGTAAATTTCAAAAGATTACTGCCAATCCCATTAACAATATCCGTTTCGATCTTCGAAGTAGGTATCATCTGAGTCATCGACCAATTCTCATACAACGGATATGGTATTGATGAAAGTATTGAGTCAATTGTTTTCATCACAGTTCAACTATGGTGAAACTTAACTTCATTCAGACAAACGGTGCGAAATGTATCATCCTTGACAAACGGGATACCTCACACAAAGGGCGACACAGTTAATTTCAGTGGGTGTCGAAATGACCTTGCGATCGCTTTAGATCTTTTCGTATCATGCGGCACGGTACTTAGAATTTCGCGAAACGTGTACCGATGAACCATTTCCAAGTTGTGAAGCGGAGGCGAGGGCTTCTCCCTTCCGTTTGATCGGAGTCACCGCGTTACAGATGATTCATAGCGAGCCTGACGTTGCCCTGCTAGCACGATTAGCGTGTCTGGCCTGGCGCCCGAACTTTCAAGTAGTTTTCGGGTAACGGACCAGCTTTCATAAGCTAACCCACCTTGGTATTCCCAAAAAGTCAGCAACATAGCTCGAGGCAGGCGCGTGCTGTGTTCGCGTTGGATTCGCGGTTACTCGACTCTCGAGCTTAATCATCCGTCCACGTTCCCATCGTACCAGGAACAAGGGATATCGGGAGCCTGATCTCGTGTGAGGTGCTGCTGTCTGGTTTAATCAGTGACTAAACCTGTTATTGAACCATATTGCTCCCCTAATAAAGGAGCTGTGCCAATTTTTGCATTTATATCACCGGCCGTGAATTTCATCCGAGCCGCTTCGCCGAGATACAAAAATAAAGACATTTACTCGTTTATAGCCGATCATTGGTACTCTTGATGTGCGCAGATAGGGTATTCGCATGTAACGCAAGAGTTAACTTCTGTGAGAAGTATTCCTTCTCCATAAACTCGCTTTTTTAGGCTCCTTCACCGGTCAGGCATCCCTCTGAGGAAATTGTTGGTATTGTGGAGCAAGAACGCGTTCTCGTTGAGAAACCACTTGTTAAGTTAAATACAATTAAACGGTTAAGACAGTAAGCTGCGTTGATTTGTATTACGATAACAACGATAACTCAAGCTAAATAAAATGTAGTTTCATACGATGTGTGCGATGTGAAAAATTATTCTAATCACTTTACTGCGTGAATAACTGCTGAAATAATAAATTGGAGGAAGGATGACGATGATATATATTTTGTTTTATGGTAGCGCCGCCAAATGTTACGCCAATTATAATATACGTGACTTTGTTTCCTTATTTTCCAGGTGAAGCGAACCTTCAACATTGACTTCGCTGATTTGCACTCCACGTTTAAGGATAATCATTACGACTGGCTTCCGGGGCCAAAAGAAATTCCTAAACAACTCGGAGAACCGCTCGACCAAGAGTATCTTGCCAAATTAGAAGTGAGTCCAAATACGTTTAATTTCAATCGTGTTTGTTTTTCCTACGTGTTCTAAACTACCGATATTAAAGGAAATAAATTTTACTAAAGTCCGCCAGATTATAAGAAGCTATTTAGTATTTTATAAATATGTGCGTTTAAAAATGAACTATTTGTTTATAGTTTTGCCTAAAATTTTACTTTTTACTCACCTTGTTATGAACTTTGTATAGATCTCTTAAATGTATTGAGGCTTTCTGTACCTTCTGATCAACATTAGCAAAATGTAATTAAAGTAAAATATCGTTGTAATACTTATTACAATAACGTAAAAAAATCATGTTGTTATCAATCTTCGTTGAAGCAATATTCTCAGAATATGACGATATTTCAATTTGAAATATGCTTTTTCGATATTATGATTGTTTCACTAAAAGCGATTAACTCCTTCTACAGCTCGACACGGCCCTTATCGATGCATACGAATACATGCAAAAGTATGCAGTGGGTTTGGAGCAAATAGTTTGGGATCAAGAGGATCTTCAACTCGAGTTTCGCAAGCAATTTAAGGACACGGAGTACAAACTGCGAACGGTAAGCGCATATTTCCGGTTGTCGATCTAATTCCGTAGATTTCTTGAAAACGACAGAACAGCTTTCACAATGGTACCATGTACAATTAGCCTGAATCACATTGCCTTCTATAGTCGTAAACGCAGTAAAAACGTTACCTATTTTACGAGTTTTGCGTAAAGTTTACGCGACTAAATGTTCCAACCATAACGCAAAAAAAATTTATGGTTTTATCGAGCCGATTGCTAGTAGAGTTCCCTGGTTCACAGTAGGTACTGCTGATTCTGTAGGTACTGGTATAACATTGCAGAAAAATCACAATACGCTTTTCACATTTGTAAAATTATTTCTCAGTCTATTTTTACTTTTGAGACGGAAGAGCTAAACCTGTCCCTTACAACAATTTAAAAATTATTTCAGAGCTATAAATATATTTTTATAAATACAGAAAATTTAAAGTAACATTATAACAAGTTCTTTATTAAATGAAGAAAAAGTCTTAGAAAAATTGCTCTCATTGATTGTATTTTCATTTTTCATTGTACTTCAGAGTCGCATGTAAGTAGGTGCCCAAATAGCGGCATTTGGCTCGCGAGCCGCAGTTTCCGACCCCTGTTCTACACCAAGAGCAGGAAGAGCATTATATAAATGAAAAGCTATGAGTTACAAATAGAAAATGAAAAACAGTTTTTCATTCTTTTCTCCATGATGCTGATCATTAATATCTTCCCATGATCTTGCTCCTTTAGTCAATACATTTCACTAGTAATCGTATAAGGGAAGTTCTAACGCGTAAAATTTTCTTTCCCAGGTTCTCTGCGAGTTACAAGTAGCACTAGTGGAGCGTCAACTATCGTCGCGGCCGGACGTCACCCGCGACATCATGAAGTCCGAATTCCGGACAATGTCTTCATCCGAGACGTATCGAAATCTACGCGATTGGCTGATCTTTCGGGATTACATGAACGGCCTCGAATACGTGGTGCAGGTGTTTGAACACTTACGCCGCGGTCTTCAGTCCTGAGGATGGCAGGGCGAAAGCCGAAGAAGGGCTACCAGGCGACGACTCACCCATCTAAGGAAACCGGAACAACCTAGTCTGGATGGTCAGTTTTCCTGAGGCTACTGAAGAAGCGGTTATTAAGGAAAAGTGCCTAGGCGTGCTCTGTCAAGCAGGCCAAGGGTTACCGTCCGTCCCGGTGTCCAGTTAAGACGCATCTCCGTGGCGATGACTGACCTATCTATCGGGCACGGTCCAGCGACTGAAAATACTTCACCGTGATACACCCGATAGATACTCCTTATCGTCAAAGCCGCGAATCAGTCGCGTTCATCTGTATCAAGTTAAGTACCTTTGAGACAGGTTTCCGACGGAAGTCATTGTCGAGTCTCGTTGATAACGCGATGAAAACGCGATCGTCGATACTTGCCAATGAGGATTCCATGGAACAAACCGGGAAATGGAGAAACATGGGTAGCAGAGTCGTATGATAAACAGTCCGTTGGCTTTCGCCGCCGAGTTCACGATCGTGCAAGACATATTATTCTTGTATACGTTTACGTTAAACCACAGTACATTTCGTGTACTGCGTATGGACACCTGTGTTCGAACGTGTGATGAGTGATGTGCGAGAAGATGAATACAAAAAGAAATGGGACAGATCCGCCACGTAATATCAATTTTGAACGATGTCATCTCTCTTCTTTGAGCTCTCGAGCACCCAACGAAATATTGCATGCAAATTTTATTGTCCGTTTTCGATGTCGTTGAATGTTATTCGTCACGGTTGCTCGATGTTGCTGTCTCAAATCTGTGCCATGGAAATTCTACCGTGAGATTGTCATTTCCAATGTTTTATTACTAAATCTCATGCATTACCTCTATCGAAACAATTCGTTGATTCACTTGGTGTGATTTAAATGTTTCAAGTACTAAAACAAGTATCTACATGTTCGTTGATGAAAAATTCAAAATGAAAAGACGCAATCGGAAAAACAAATTGTTCCTGAGAAATTCATGAACGATCGTTGTTTCCGACTTTGTTGGTTCCTCTTTTTTCTTTTGAATGTTTTCCGTCAATGTTCCAAGAGCAACCGTACCGATACCACGACTTGGCATCTCATTGAGAGATATTAAGAGGAACGAACGAAACGTGAAGTGAGCTCGAGGAGACAAAGGAGACGAGGAAAGGCACACTCGCGCACACGTGTGGGAGAGAAAATGGATTCCGAACGGAATCCGATTTAAACGAGCTTGTGCACCGCAGCGGTATTATATCCTAAGTACACAAGAAAATACAGTATTCGCGCTTTAAGTTAGACTATTCGCGTCGAGCGAGAAGAAAGTAAAAAAATTCTGCGCATAGCTATTTATCGCGTGGCTATCACGCGAGCAAAGAACTCCACAAGACGACGTCGTTGAAACGTCGAATGAGGCTTTGGCCTAAGATTTATTTCTGGCCAAATCGCCCGCGCATCCTCCCCCCACCCTACCCCCATTCCCTTTTTTAATCCTATATAATAATTTATTGTAGAGAGAGAGAGAGAGAGAGAAACAGAAGGATATATATTTATATATATATGTATGTGTATATATATATATATATATATATATATATATATATACACATACATATATATAATATATATGTTATTATTATTATTAGTAGAATTTTAATAGTATCTTAACGGAATAAGAAGGAAACGCATCGACGCGGCCCGACGCCATTTTACGTTACGCGCCGCGCTACTGCTGCTATTCCCTTCGTTTGACGTACCTTTGCACGGTATGAAGATGTAAATTTCGATAACGATACATATATATATATATATAATGGGCAACGCCTGTTCTCCACCCGTACTTTTTATTCGATGCAATGCCCGCGCGCTAAAAGTGAAGCGTATCCGAACTAGGTTTTAAATTGATTTTTATATCCGACATTGCTTCAACGGGCAACATTTGAGATTCTCTTTTCCTATTTTTTTATCAGTTTTGTGTTTTTTTTTACTACTCGATACCGAGGTCGATACTTATCACTTTTTGTTCTACCGACATTTGAAAAGACTACCATGAGCTTGTCGAGACATATATACCCTTGGGCGACTTGAAGGTTATTTGATTTTATTCGTAATCGAAACCGCGCAGCTTTAACTATCGAATCGTAGAGTTTTAATCGTTCTGGAATTTATAACTGTTTTACTGGTACAAACTTTTGTCAGATTTTATTCTTATATAGTTTTACGAACTTTCCCGCCGCGAGGGTGGTGTCTCGTGAAGCCTGGACTCGATACTCATTAATCGACTTCCCAGGCCCCCTTTTCGTACTTATGATTTATCGCCGAAACTTAAATACGATTAAGCATTGCGTTCAACGGAGTAACATCGGACCGTGTACTGTCTTGCTAAATTCCCATCTCGTTAGCGGCCTGCAAGTTTGTCATAGATCGCGCAAGTGTCGCGTTAAAGGACTCACGGCTAAATCGCACACGTAATCTTTAATTGTACGCATACGCACTTTATACGAAACGCATTTTCATTTCCATATCATCGTGTCTGTGATATGCATCGTCGAACGTTCCCCCATGCGAATAATTGTTATAGTTGAATCGAACTGCTTGATTCTTCTGCCGAGCTAGAAGAAGAAGAGGGAGATAGATTGAAAGAGAAAGAAAGAAAGAGAGGGTGAGATATAGGGAAGAGTAGGAAGAAGTGTAAAAGTGAATGAAAAAATGTGTACGAGCGTGAAAGGAACAGAAAGAGAGAGAGAGAGAGAGAGAGAGAG
This sequence comes from Dufourea novaeangliae, assembly GCF_001272555.1. Lineage (NCBI taxonomy): Eukaryota > Metazoa > Arthropoda > Insecta > Hymenoptera > Halictidae > Dufourea > Dufourea novaeangliae. The sequence goes on along the minus strand of NW_015374429.1, from coordinate 103,361 downwards.
AGAGAGAGAGAGAGAGAGAGAGAGAGAGAGAGGCCGATCTGTGTGGCAATGTCGATCTCGTGAATCGATCTCGAATACGTATTTCGTTTTTATCACGTCATTTTATACATTTTATTTAAATAGACAGCTTTTTATTTATATATATATATATCTATATGTTAAAATTCAGAAACGTTGTTGAAAGCAAATGGAGAAGAACCACGGCAATTCAATAATTTGATCAGAAGCAGCAGCGCGGCCTGTTGAGAGCGTCGAACAGTAAAAAATCCTACTGATTGCCGATTAAGATTCGTTTTTTTTTCTCCTCTTGAAATGGTTTCTCAAAATTTGTTTTTGTATCGGGGTCAGCGTGAATACACGCTTTGTTGGCGATCCTCTCTGTCTCTTGTTATCGGAAAAGATATACATATATTTGTGTAAAGATATACGTGGAGCGTGCCAGGCAAAATATCGATCCGGTTGGTTCTTCGCGTTTTCCTCGAACGGTTTCACTCGTATGGAAATTCCAGGCGAGGCGTTCTCTGGGGATCGGTATCGTTGACCCCAACGATAGGAGACGTGTCGCCGCCGCTTCGGTAATGGTGCCTCTGACACGCTTCGCGCAGTCGTTACACACGACACATGACAAATTTCGTGTATAATAATTACGGATTACTTGGTATATGCTGTACATAAACAGATCTGATGATATAGAAGCTGCAAAATATAATTATATATGTGAATATGTAATATGTACACGGGCCCCTGCCCCCAAAACGCCCGCTCTGTTGTATCATATTAAACCAAAGACAGTTCAACATGAAATCTCATTTGTAATTTATTTCACCTCGTTAGATACCTTCCCGTTTATTAACAGTGCAATTCCCAAGACTTCTTCACCGTTTATACATGAATGTATCATTAATTTTATGAGGTTGACAATTGCTGAGCTACTGAAAGCTGAAGGCTAATTTATAAAATGAAAAGATATTTTCTTGCTTTCATTCATACACAAACGATCAGCATCTAAATCGTAATATGAGAATGAGGAGCGAGCCAACTTCAACGGTAATTGGGGTGCTAGGAAACAAGCACTTTCACGATTTCCTATTATGAGAAAAAATATACATGATAGTTTTCTTAATTTAATAATTAATAAAATAGTTTATCCAGCAGTCTTACTTCTTTGTGTGTCGTGAATTACTTCTCTACACATTTCTTAAACTCCTTTCACACATTTGATCAGGCTGCTAATTCATTATGAAAGCACGAAAGCATCCGTGTATCAGTGTTAATTTTAACAGATCAAAATTCATTTTCATGCAATGAAGTTAAAATTTTATATATCAAATTTTTGTGACAAACAGTGAACATTTATTTCAAAACTAACTTGGACGATCAACAAATATTTACATGTTTAGATATAATTCAACTTTTATGAAATTACATGGCCAGCACCACTACTTTTTCAATTGCATTTAATTCTACATAGTACCATGCGGTTTTGTTACAACATACTGTTTACTGTACATTATACTGAAGATAAAAATAATGAAAGTAATTTTATAATTTTATCATGTTTGGCAGATTACACCATTTTCATCTCTTAAGTCGTTGTAAATATTTGGCATTTTCCAAGGTATACGAAACGCAGTTACTGAAAAAAATTAAATAAACACGAAGTTCTATAATAAAAATGTTATCGTAGCAAGAATCGATTGCTACTTAATCCCATTGTTGACTTTCTGCCTGAGCAAGAAAGACTTGTCGTTTCCCATGATCAATGGCCGAGTCGTGCCGTCGGTGCTGCCTACGTCGTCGATGTTTGAGAGGAAACGCGTAAGTACATGATCATCATCCCGGGCACGGCTCTGTCCCAAGCCGCCGTGTTTGTCCGCGCTGTTAGCTCGTTGTCATCGCTCTCCCCGGCTTACCTTCTCATAAGGATTTCTACTTCACTCGTGCTGACCCGTCTGTTTGACGATCCATGCCCATTCTTCCCTCCTCTGTCCTCAGTCCAGGTGGTTTCCCGAGCGCCGCCAAGGTGTCAATGTTTTGCGTAGCCATTAAGATCGTTAGTCCTCCTTCCTACATCGGCGGGTGTATTCGGGCGGGAGAACGATCCGTGGTATCGAATTCTGGTACCATAATTATACGGCTGACAAAGCACGGCTCTTTAGCATTTCTAAATATGAACGTCAGTGTCGTTCGGTAGGTATCGATTATGAATTTGCTTTTCGTTTCAGTCGAAACTAATACGGGCGACGAATAGGTAGAATGAGAGGTGAAACCGACCACGATCATTCACGGAGACCGTGCCTTGTTTCCGAAATATTATCGGGAGAATATAAATATTCAGTTGTCCCGTTACACAACGGAAATCATCGGTGGACGCAAGCCGACGAGTATTTAAGGTCGGTTAACAAGGCAACAGGCGATCAGTGAAATCTGAAAGGTCCGACGCATGCATACCACCGGACCCAAGAGAGAGTATACCGAAAAGGATGACGCGCCACCGTCGGTGTCTTCGTCGATGATGCAGGTAGGGATCGACGATCGGATCTCATGCGGCGAGGTATGAATGAGTCGTGAGAAGAGGCCAAAAAAATCGGTCGGTACCATGAATGGCTGGGAAAACTGCGACGTTCCCGCGGAGAATGTACCTGCTCTCTTACTCTCTCCCCCCCCCCCTCTCACTCTCCCTCTCTCTCACCCTCCCTCTTCTTCTTCTCCTATGTCTTTTTCGTTTTGCCCGATTCTCGATGACGGCGAAGTGCCGACGATCCTTTTGCACTTCGTTCCGAGCAAGTCCTGGGAGCGGTCCGGAACCGTCTAGCCTCCGTTGCCGCGGGCAAATACTTCGGCTCCTTTCAGCTCGAAAAAAATAGGAGGCCTCGTTGTAATTAGGACAGTGTGCCCGCATGGCCTGTTGGATGGAGACTCCACCACCTCCTCACCATTCTCCTTCATCACCCGCTATCTCGTCCTTCCTGCCTTTCTCCGTCTTCCATTCTCCTACTCTTTTCCTCTATCCCCATCCTTCTCCCTCTCTTTTTCTTCTCCCTTCTTCTGTCGTCCTTGAATACCCGAAGGCATCCTGCCGCTACATTCCTAGTGACCCTCGAGACAACTTTCAATAACGTTGAGACAAAAGGCTTCCAAAGTTGAGTGGTCCCCGTGCCGGAGCCCCGTGGAACCCTTGCGTGTGTGTGGACGTAACGCCTCGCGCGTCATGCGGATTCGATGACTCGGGCCTGTGTATACGATTAAAAGGAACCTTTTGCCATGCTAATAAATTTCCAGATCAGAATCTGTCTGGATGGTCGTTTCGACGTGCATCGATTCGGTCTGCTTCGCCTTGTTATTGCTGTTACAAATTGAACTTGAACATTTGTTTACTATGTTTTACTATGAGAAACTGGCGTCACAGAAGAATTTGTTCTTAACTGGTACCAATGAACGTGTTGCACCGTGCTTGACGGCCTACCACGGACACCGTGTTATAAATACCTTAAATTTATGTTACCTCGAATTTTATTCCTACGCTAATCGATTACATAAGCTTTATATCTTTTCTGTCATATAATGCCGAACTTGCCTGTAAGGATAAACCGATTTATTTCTACGTGTTCCTTGTCTGTAAGCTACTCACGATTCGTAAGATATTAGTAACGAATTACACAAAATCGCTTGCGACATTGACCCATTTGATACACTGTTTACACGATGATCCGTGTAGTTGTCATCGATGTGTTATTCGCGTTGTCCTTTTGAACTTCGTTAAATCCCTAATTAAGGGGTAGAAGTTCGTTACCGACAAAAGACCAAGACTCGAACAATTCGAATGCTTTATGACACAATTCGAGATACGGACGACATCTAAGGGCATTAGGAGCGCGGTTTCTCTCCGTGAACGCCGAGATGACTTCAGGGAAAAGAGGTGCCGTTCGTGGGAACCGTGAGACCGCTTCCAAGAAGTTTGAACGCCGCGTAGACATCGGCCCGGAAAAAAGAAAGTGGATAGAAGATTGGGACGGGGAGGGACCCGATGGGCATTATGGAAATTTGGCTCTTTCGCAACATAGGCGTCGCCGTGGTGTGCTGCGCGAACGATGATTGCGCATCGTTCACTTCGGACACAATTTTGACCAGCTGTTCCGGGCCAACGAGATGCATTTTGTCGCGAGATAACGCGCCCGGGGACAATTTGGACGCGTGGGTGGGACGGCCGATAACCGGTGAAACACACGAACACTTTTAACGACTAATTGCTGTAGATAGGAGCAGCTTGAGAAACTGGGCGTGGAACTGGTATATATGGTTGATCGTCCTCGCGAAATGCATGGGAACCGGAGTCATCTGACCGATGCATGCGTCATCATCGCTGTATCCATGTGGATTTCCATAACGATCTTGATCTGCGCGAATAGGCTCCTATCGTGAAGTACGACCGCGCCGAGCGTAACAGAGCGATCGAGTTTGAGCGACGATATCGAATGACTAGTACTGTCGTTTCGTTAACACTGTTATAAAGTGATTATAGAGTTTATTCTTCTGAAATTTTATTAATAGATATTTTACTTAATAATTTGTTAACTATTTTTTCATGCAGTAGCGAACTATGATAATGTATAGGATTTATAAGTAGCCTGCAGAAGTTTATGTAAATTAATGATTACAGATATTAATACATGTACAGTAATGAAAATTGGGCAGACATTTACTTCCTGTATTGGGAGTTTCAATAGAATAGTAAGAATACGTAATATTACGTAGCCTACTTGTAAGATAAAATATGTACGTGATTAATTATATTTTCATCTTGTCGTATCACTTTTAAAATGTTTTTAACCAAGCTTCTAATAAATACTTTCATAAATATCAATAGTATTTCCGATTCGGCATCTATATTAAGTGTAAGAACGCAACAGTGAATTAGAACATTTTAAGCGTTTCAGTTTATTTGTTCTATCATCGTTACTATTATAATAAACACAAACGAATAAGTGAAAGGACAATATTTTTAGTAAGTAAAGTCTAAGGACAATATTTTTACGAATGCTACAATTACGTTACTGCACTGTGTTCATTGACCAGTGGAAATTGAAATCTTTTCTTAGATTTTCTCAAGAAAACAAGTGAAATAAAGTACTTGGCGTTCACCAGACCATTCGAATGATTACTTGGCGATGATTCGAGAGTTTGTAATCAAGATCGTTCCTTTTTGGAAAAGGGAAAAAGAATGAATGTATATCGTGGGTCAGCAAGCTATTACGGATCGTTACAGATCTTTCAGGCCCTTATGGGAAATAGTCGCGGCGGAGATAGTCAGTTTGGTGGCGGTGGCGAGGGTTTAAGAACGTAGTCCGAAGCAGGACGACGAGGTCGCGACATCGTGACCACGGCCAGCCACTGATTTACATATTGTCCACCGCGCTGAACCAGCATCGCGGCTTTTTGTTTTGGAATGCCTGCCGAGAGCGAAGAGAGGAGCTGTTCCCTCTTCGTTTTTCTCGGATCAACCTCTCTTTTTCTCTCTGTCCCGTTCGTAATAGCGTCCAGATCCCGACGCCGGTGCTATCCACCGAGCCACCAACGTCGATCTCCCCGAGAACTCAGAGAGAAGGCGTCGGGGTAATGCATTCTCATTTTTCGAAAGGCAACACCCTTTCTGTCGTTCCATCTGGAGTATACGAACAAGGCCGACGATCGACTGATTAAAAAATTCTTCTGGTCGCGAGTCTTTGATTCTTAACGATAAAGAACGGTCCACGCGAGCACGCCGTTTCCAATTGCTGTTTCTGTGCGTCGAGTATATGAGGAAAGTTTCGAGCTCGTCGCAATACCTATATGTATAGTGGTCTTTGGAGATCTATTCATCAGTACACTCGTCATATGATTCAATACATGTAGACAAACTTATTTGTTAATAAGATATGCTAAGAGCTTCCTTGTTCGAAGTGATCGAGATGACACGGTATATTTTACAGTTTATGTAGAATTCTCTCATGAAATCATCGGTCATTTGCATTACAAAATGTTGAAGGGGAATGAATGCTACGAATCCATGTACAATAAATTATAAAACCAGCAAAGTTTTGTAAATTCATTAATTTGCAGTAGAAACGTAGGCTATATTGTGTGGTGTAAACAATATGAAGTTTAATACTAAAAATAACCATTAGAATTAGTTATTGCCAGACAGAGGATGTTTATGTAGAATTAGATTGTTTCAGGCTTAAATGCTTTTGGATAGTGCACTCTAATCACCTAATAATCTGTACAGCCTTCTTCGGTTTCCCACGTGAATTTTTGTTTTTGTTGTTGATGTAACAACTGCTCGATTGTATTGCAGTGATCTGTGAAAAGTATTACGCAATCTATAAATGAGTATTGCCTTTGAATTTTTTAAAACCATGTAGAGTGTTTCACATAAATATATTCAAAACCGAATTATAAAAGTATTAATTTTAACAGGAATGGTTCGTAAGACATTTTTGTTTACTGTAATGGATTTTAGTAGCCGTCATCTTAATTTCCATAATTTAGTTTCCCATAATTTAAAACGAAACAAATCTTAAATTCCTCATTTGAATATAATAATCCATAGATTTTTACTTGTATTCGAGGACCAATGTTCAGTATTGGATCATCTGAAATTAAAAATTCAAAAAGATTTATTTGGGACAAAATGGCCGACGTTTTAAGGTAAAGTTTCCATTTTTTACAAAAACGTTGCTCGTTTTTGGTGAATGAAAACAGGATGCAACGATGAAAAGCTCTTCGTTTAGCGACTAGATAATTTAATATATTAAATAAATCTTTTTGAATTTTTAATTTCAAGTGATCCAATACTTACCTAGCAGCAGTGATCACTACAATACAATTTTTTTTTACAGAAACTCCGGGAGATTTGTCACAACTTCGTTATTGATAAGTATTTTTAAATACCAAAATTACGAGATATTCTCTAAAATACGACAATATTTTTGGAGAAAGGCCTGACAGTTTTTGAGAAAAGTTTCCCAAAAATCATTATTTCTTCGGGCTCCTGACTAGGCATAACCCCTTAAGATAGATTTATCGCGTTCAAAGTGTCTCGCTTCCAGTTAACAGATGTCCAGCCAAATGTATTCACAGCAAATAAACGTTATCTCTTCCCCGCTATTGTCAGTATTGTCCCAAGCAAAAATGAGGATGCGAGGAGCCGTGAAGCGTCGATTACCGAACCACCGGCTAACCCCTGGCCAGGTGGATGCGTAGAAGGCGCCCGATGGTAAGAAGAGCTGTAAAACCGATCCCCCGCGGCAGATTAAGGTGTCGCAAAACCGTGTAAGCAAACTACGACGTGCTGTGAATAATAAAAACGGCAGGTTAAGGGTTCTTTGCTTGAACTTCGCTTCGGAGTCTTTTGCAGGTATAACTGTGCACTGACTCCGCTCGCTATTCTGTCACCTTGAATCGGGGGACCTTGGCCCCTTTAGTTTCTTAGTTTTCACAACAATGCAGAAACACGAGGCGCCGTTTTCTCGTTCGGGACCTTGTGACAGAATACAGAAAGTAACTGACGACAACTGTGAGGTGCAACGTGCCCGCTGACGTTGTCAATTTTTGAAGCAATGTTTACAGCGCGCTACGTAAAGAAATCATCTGGTTCCATTATCTCTTAATGCAAACCCGTCTAAAGTCATATTGTATAGAATAATCGTGTAATGTCTTTCAATTGTTGAGTGAAATTGTGACGAGATAGCGTGAAACTAATTTTCTAAGACACAGTATCTACTGCACCTCCTTGTGCTGGTCATATTCGGGAAAAATAGGTTGTAATAGGTTATTGGATATATCAGTAAGCACTATTTCTTGTTAAATTCTATGTTTATATTCAAGGAAGATGAAAGCTTGTTTGGTCTCAATAATTTTCATCATCTTTCTCAAACACCCAATTCCATTTTTACAGACGAAAAATGGCGGGAAGGTATTTTGAATTTAAATTATGCTATCAGCTATAAAAAGAATAGTGGTGTACTTAATTATTGGTAGATCTAATGTGAACGAAATTAAATATTTATTTATTTAGTACATTACAACTGTATTTCTGCTTCTAGGTATGTAAAGTCTTGAATAATATGATACGAAAAATAATTTATTTTTAAGTAAAATAATTATTTTTATAGTTTTCATTACTGACATAGCTTAGTGATATTAATATTCTATTTGCGAAACGTACCTATATTTTGCACCTACAAAGAGGAAGTGTTGATTTGTCAATAACTGTATATTTACCCAATTTTTACAAAGCATACTATAGTATAATTGTTCTTTTTATTTAATTAATGAGGTGAAAGAAATAAGCGAAACAATTAAATGGTAAATGTATCTGTTAGCAAATTGATACACTGGATAATGATATTCTAGAGGTAGTGTATGAAACCCAAAAATTGATCAAGGGGGAAGCAAAAATTAATTTGTGAATGTATTTAGAAGTTGGTTATCGGTGTGCTAGTAGAACAGATTTGATTGAGTCACGAATGAAAGAATGAATGAACACAAGATTCATGACCTCGTCTGGAATGCTTTTGAGGATGTTGAGCGGCGGAAATGCTCTTCATATGAACTACCATTCCAAGTCGACGCATTTCTGGACTCACACGAATTAACGTTATACACAATTGTTTAACAATTCATTGCATATTGATTTTGTTTTTTAATTATAGGCGTAACGTTGGAAACTGTTAGTGAAGAAGTGTAGATAATAGTATTCGAAATCACACTTCTCATATTATTAGTTGAGTGCAAAAGTTGTGATGGTTTTTGCTCTGCAAGAGTAGACTAATATTAAATTTAATTATTTATTATAATAATTTAATTAAATACATAACGATTGCTTTATAACATATGTATTTTTCATAGAAACTTTTATGCTAATGAACAAATATTTGCAATATTATTATTTATTGAATTTATATAGTTATATTATATTAATAAATTTATAGTTTAGCACAGAGTGGGATTGATATAACAGTTTCTTCGAACAGATCACAAATGTTTTTTACGGCGTTTGTAGTATTTATTCCTTTAATTTTAAAATCTTGTTTCAAAAGTTCTATTTCACGTTTATTTTAATCAATAAAACCCACTTAATTGTATCAGTTTTTGTTCTAAACAACAATTCACTGTGTTACATTGACATCAAGACACAATATATTAACATAATTGTTTACTGCATCTGCAAAACCTTTGGCAATCGTATCGTTTGCAGAAAATCTATCGAAATCTTTGTCTGCCAAAACGATGAAATACAGTACGAGGAGTGAATATGGGCGGGAGGAGATAAAACGCAAAAGGTGAAAATAAAAAAAGACACACGGGATGAAAACCTTTCGGAAAGTTCTCGCCAAACCGCAAAATTCACCGTGAAACGGGCATTTCAAAATAGACGTTGTCCAGTTTGCCGTTCTGGCCGCCGCGCCGCGCCTTTTCTCTTCATCGTCCCACTTGTTGCCGACCGCAGCCGGGCACGAGGCTCATGCTGATGCCTTGTTAACATCCGCGAAACGACCATCAAGAATCCCAAAGACTTGCCGCATTAGAACCGGCCTGGAGAAGGAAGCTGCTCCGGGTGACTGGCTTCCATGTAGACTTGTCAGACGCAATAATATGGGCTGGCTTCATATACCTACCTGCTACGTCTAAAGGATGTTAAGAGGATTCCAATGTGATTATTAGCCGGCGATTTCGAGACTCTGGTAATGGCGACAGATAAAGAAGTGGTTGTAAACAATTCGGTGTTTCTTATTATGTTGAAAACCAACGACTGGGACGATCTAACGATGCTATAAAGGACATTGAAAATGACCCAGCGTGTGCAGACAATTAAGACTTTACGATCGCATGGATACGCAGTTGTGAAATTGTTGTAGGTAATTAGGTACTGCTGATGTTACCACTACCACTACGTTACTTAACACTAGACAGAACTACCAGCGTTGAATGCATACAGAATTAATTTGTATGATGTATTATTATGTATAATATATGTATAATACAAGTCAACGTAAATGTCGACAATAACCTTCATGATTTCAATAATTGTAAAACAAGAAATTTGAAATCCGTAATATTGACAGGTTTGGTGGTTCTAGTGTTAATAATGTTACGAGTTCTTTTCGGTCAATGTTAAATGTGTTAAGAATAATGTGAATAATTTCGTAGGTACAGGTACATATACGTATATTAATCGATCGGGATCTTCCTATATCACTAATCACACAGGAGCAATGTTTCCGGTGTTACGCGGTTGAAAAATTTCGGTTTATAATATAGTTGAGCCTCCCGTATCCGAACTAATAAGGAGGCATCCCAGATAGCACCGTACATCCTAAGGACGTTCGTTTCATGTCCAGTTTATATCCGAATGTCCTACGTCCATTTTGGACATCCCTAAGACGTTCGTAAGATTAAAATTTCAGATGTTCTAGAAACGTTCGCCCCAAAAGTCCTACGGATGTTCTCAAGATTTAAATTTCGGATGTTCTAGAATCGCCAGTCCCAACAATCCTACGGATGTTCTCAAGACTTAAATTTTGGATGGTTTTGTTTAGTATTTTTGCCAATGTCATTCCCTGTAAGGTGATAGACCTTCATAAATAAGGTGTCAGTCTTTAAAAAATCAATAGAGAAGTGTAACGACACTAATGGTTTCGTGCGAAAACCTCGGGAAAGTTGAAAAATCATGTTTTTTTCTTAAACTGTCTCTAACCAACACAAAATCAGTGTTTTGCTGTGAAAATAGAAATAAACACAATGTACTTGGAGATCATAATCCCCAGACTAATATTTTCATTATAATTTCCTTATAGGAAATTTAACCTTTTATTTATTAACAGGAACTAGTAGATCTAATTTCTACTAAGTTCGGAAATCGCAGGAAAGTTAATCTTTTATTTGTTAAACACAAACCAACCTAACCTAACTCCTATAATCTTGCACAGAATGAAACCTCACCGCAATTTTAAACATTCGGGAAATGTTTCTTATACGTCTTTTAAGACGTTACCATAGCGTTTTTAAAATAAAAAAAATTCAAAAGTCGAAAATAAGAGCCACCCTGGTATACACGTTTCATAAATTGGCCGCTGCGAGTTTTTGGGTTTATTATTTATTACATAATATATATCTAAAGATATCTTAATATGTATTGACGCGACTTTTGAAGGAATAGGTACCACAAGCACAGTAGAGTATTCCGCGCATACGCGACCTACTCGTCGAAAGGTCTGCCGCACCGAAAGGGTTAAGGTATTCGGATAATGTGTATGCGGATACGGAAGTTTGTACTGTATATCTAAGAACTGAATCGATGTTATCAAAACAGTTTTTATTTATAAAGATTGAATTTTAGTACGTACATAACTACATTTGAAAGGCAATTTTTGTATTTTTTGTAGAGAATCTTTTACCATATAAGTTTTAAAAGTCATGTTAACTCAAAATCAGAAAAGATTACATGATAAATCTTTTGAACGAATTTACACGTCATTTCTTTATTGATAATACGTGGAATTCAAATATAACATTTACACTTCATAAAATTGCGTTCCCTTTGGTGCAGAAATGGCGTTGAAAACTTACTTTAGCACGGTACACAGATACGTACTTCATCGCAGTGTAATTAGTACTGCCCCTCGGTTATAGGTACTTAAGTTCTCCTATTTACGAAATTTCATAAAAATATTACTTCTACTATCATGAGCTATTTAAACTCACGCAGACTCATGTAAATCATAAATCCTTCAATTTTGAGTTTCTGCATAGTAATATCGTATGTAGGTAACAGAAGAATAATGTCCATAATATCTGGAAATGTTGTTTAGTAATAACCACTTCGTCAATCATTCTAGACGATAAACTCTGCTTATTAGACCGTGATACTTTTTCGTTCGTCTCCAGAATGCCCCATAGAAGATACGATTTGTCGCACAACTGATCTGTAAATACAACCTAGGTCGCTTCGACCGTCCCAACGACAGTTGCAACAATTGTGGCGGCGTCGTAGGACTTGTAGGCAATATGGCAGGCTAAAAATCTATTATCCTAACCGTCTGTACAACTCCCTGTGCAATTTGTCGTACAACACATCGTATCGCCTATGGGAGCCCTAAGTGTCGACAGTGTGAAAGAACGTTTTTGATCTAGGAACACATTATTTGTGTGCTTTTTGGTATTGATTGTAGACGATTGCTTATTTATGTAGGTATTATATGTGCTTTAGAATAGAAACATCAAATCATACAGAAAAGCATCAGTGATATTTTTAATCATGAAATGTAACTGAATTCTTATTTATTTATGACTGAGCCTACGTTCCTTAATGCACCGTTTAAGATACAGTTTTTTTCTACATGACTACAGTGACATTTTCCAATTTCCAAGACATTCCGATGGTATTGTTTGACATTTACATTTCTGGAAGGATTCTTGGGATCACAGTGATTATTTGAAACGAACTTTTATTGTATTTATAGACAGGATTGTCGATGAACGTAGTTATTCGTATAACTGCTGATGTTTTTAATACAAAATAATTATTGAATAATAATATACGGAATAATAAATAAGGAACAGGTGCCGATATCACAACCTGTCACTTATCACGATGTAATCAAGAGTATCAGAGAGTAACTATTTTTTGAATTAAATATGCTTGGTAAAAATCTAACTTACTACTTATTTATATGGTATGTGACCTATCGTTACATTTTTGACTCACTTCCAAGACATGTCAGCAGTTAATAGAAAAATTCTACAATTATCACGGATTTACCAGAGTGAGACTTATCAATGCGGGATATAGATAACTATTCCTCGGCTTAAAGTGTTTTACAACAATTCAAGTTTACGCATACACATTGTTCGCTGAGTCCATTAAATTATCCCATCGTTACGTCCTGTGCTCCATAGACAGAGGCTATTCAGGTTGTTCCGTTTGTGGTATTTTGCTCGGGATACCACGGCCGGCGGGCGCAAAATATGCAGAGTCGAGGTGAGGAGAGATCTCGTCGGCGGGATGAAACGGGATCACCCGCACGTGGGAAAGTGCGAGGTTTAACCGTGGGGGGTCCTGGTCCTGTTCTATCCTGTCCCGCCTTGTAACCTCTCTCGTTCTTCCTCCCCTCCATTTCACCCACTCTTTGCTTCCAGAACAGAGCTGTCCCCGCAACGCGGAATCGTATTTCTTTCGACAGAGCTGTCCGAAGTAAAAGCCGGTCGGTAGGTAGCTTCGTAGTCCCTTCATAACGGCGTCTGGACGAACACTATGGGTACCACGCGGACCGCCATTTTGTCGCGCATGAACGAACATGATTGCCGAGAAAAGGCTCGCTAACATTCTCAACAAAAAATTTCATCCGAGCAATTAGCTGGCGACAGATTTGAAACGAATTGCTGCGAAAATCGATGTTAAAAATGTTTATATATTATCATGATTTAATATTTACGTACATAATGCGTGTGAGTCTTTATCGTGGGAATGAGTAAACAAGTATTTTTGTAATTATGTGGGATTATAGATCAAATTGTAAATACCTCCTGAACCTTCTGCTTGGTAAAAATACCATACGATATTGGAAATAATCACGAACATTGACGAGAAAGTATAGAGTTTAAAAAAAATAGGTACTTATTGGTACATCTAACACTTACGAAAGAATTCTATTTCTAAGTTTTTATGGTTTTTGTAATGAACAAGGTAAACGTGATACTCCTCGTAATTATTTTAGGTATTCCCTGTCTCCTATCTTCTCTCGAATGATATTCGACAAGTGCATTCATGTCTCCGTGTTTCTATGGTGAAGCAAAATTATGTATAATTCAAACGTAAGGACCCCGTTGTTATTACGTTTTTATACAATTTATTGTACTATTGCGCAGCACATAGTTATACTTCTATCCGTAAATTAATATAATTTTGTCTATACATATACGTACATATACATTACAAATGAATACGAATATTTTATCCAAATGGGTTGACGCTCCGAAAGACATCCAAGAAATTCGTAGTTTTCCTCCAGTTCTCAAAGAATCTGGCTACTTTCGTTCTCCTCGGCTCTTAGAGAATGTACCTCCTATAACCTCGTAGACTGCCCTCTATTAATGCGCACATATTTGTATCCAAGCATCTCCGATTACCACAAGCGGAGTCTGCTTTCGAATCGCGGGCTTGGACCACCGGCGATACACGCAGAAGGATTGCTTTAATTTTTCTGACACTCCTGTCAAATATATCACGAGCCGAGCGATAATATATTAGCGACCCAAACAGTCCCAACTGGTCAATACTTCGGTATCTCCACTCTGTTTTCAGAATTAGGATTCAGTTATCGCGTAATGATTAGTGGTGACTATTGAGTTTCTTATGGATGCCGCCGCATTTAGTTTTCTTCGAATTTTTCTTCTCGACACCGGGAAAAGAAGGTAAATCATGCTTAAATCGTCAGGAACATGTTTCAATGTTTCAACGAACATTAAATGCAACGTCATACATACATGTGACATATGTGTACGTGTCCGTTTCTAATTTATCGATCTTGTTATTAAAGACAGTTCTCGTAAAGGTGACCCCGCTTGAAGAAACAAGGTAACTCTAATGAATCTGTTCTATCCGTGAAGAACGACCCAATAATCCAGCTGAGTAGATGATTGATTCTATATCATTTCATAGAGTGGACAACGCTATGTATAGAGACGTACATATACACACGTATGTATGTATCGAACGCGTCATCGATTGCAACGGTTGGGTGGCAAGGGAATCTCGTTTCTCGTTAGTCCCGTGAGAGGGTCGGGTACTATCGTGTCGGTTGAAGAGACGTTTAAAGATTCGAAGGTGACGATATCGAACGTGAGTCGCCAACGTTGGTGCTGATGACCTGCACGGAGGCCTGCTGTATATTTTATGGACGTTCGTCAACTAGACCAAGTATAAGTTGTTGGTAATACCAGATCGTTTCATAGTGAATAATTCACAAATAATTTTCATGCGTACTCATGAATTGATTATAATAATGTTCGATTCTCTTCTTTAGAGATTTTAATGTAAAATACTCAGGTAAAACTTACGTCAAAGTTCTTGTTAATGTTACATCCCCTACCTTCTATGGAACTTATTAACCGAGGAGAGGAGACCAGGGACAAGCGTAACACAAGATTCATGATTCATCTTGTCGAATGTAACAACTGTTATAAAACAAATTCTATTCGACCAACAGTTCTCTCCTCCCAACTTTATACTCAAATTCCATATATCCTCCACCTCAGTTGTCGCCAACACGCAGCAGTAAGCGATTTTCCTAATACGACTACCCTATTGAAATAATATTTGGTCTAAAAGTAAGTTTGCATTATCTTCTTCAGCTGTGTATCTTTCTGTTTCAGTTCCGTAAAATCATCTGAGAGACTTTGTGTCATATTAAATAATTAATGTATTTTCAAGTAGATGTAACATTTTTCATGATAATAAGTTAGGTTTGCATATAGTAACGTGTTTATGAGAGATAGCGCTAGTAGGGACAAAAGTGATAAGCGTTTTCGTTTTCCGGGTATGCTATTTTAACAATTAAGGCATTAAGGTTCTATTGAAGTTATACTTACAATTAGCGAACTCCAAGAAAAGGCATTAGCACATTACCATATTTGAAATATCTTCGTAGGATTAGGAAATGTTTTTGAAAAATATAGTATTTTTTATTGTTCAGCCTGTTATAATATAAAATATCATAAATATTTATTAAAATCAATAAAATCGAAGAAATATCATGTCTGAATGGAAGTAACAAAAAAGAAACACTACCAGTAATGAATTCATATTTAGCCAGATACGACATAATTAGTTAATGTATACACTAATGTAAAAAGTTTATTTATGCAAGTAAACAAAATAAAGTGTGTATACATGTATGCACTCCTATTATAGTGAAGTTTCTTGTGACGTTTCATGATGAAACTCGAGATATTTTTAAAGATTTTGTATTAAATTGTTATAAAAGTGATTTTCCTTAACCCATTAAGTGGGGTTAGTGGATTTATTCGCCTTGATTTACAACTTCTGTATACAGTTTGACGTCACAGAAATGGCCGTCATGTCATCACCTAATTTTGATAATATTAAAAGACAGAAACAATCTTTTTATTTTTAATTAAGTTTAAAAATTGGAATTTTGGCTAGCGTTTTAAGTCAAATACTCCATAATACGGCGTGCAAATATTCTTTCCCCGCTTAATGGCTTAATAATGATAAAATAGCTTAGTGCACTTCATTCTAGAAGAGAAAAGAATTTCAGTCCGTTTCGGAAGAAGAGGGTTTCGAAAGATTCTTAAAACTATCATCAATTGACGTTCATATCACTTCAATATCAATATTTATGTTTGTAGAAAATCTAATTATGCTCTGAAATAGTGATTTATTGCGTGTCATATCACGAGTTCCGAAAAAGACACACGGTGCTCAGACAGATCCTCAATGAAAATTATCTCTCTCATTCACCTTCCCTACTTTTTCTTTCTTTTTGTTATGTCCGCATCGTTGGATGAACGCAAGTCCTCTTCATTCACGAATGCTCCACAATGCCCCTAACTAGCAGATTCTTATGGTCCCGAGTGAAAGGTATACGATTATTGTAGAAAATCCCAGCCGACAAACACGAGATCGGTCTGCGTCTCGTTTTACGCGGGTAGTTTTCTACATTTACGCGTACCGACACTTATGTGGACACATATATACATGTATAGATGCACCGGTGAAAGGAAGACAGCATGTTGACAGGAAAAAGAGAGGAGCACGACAAGCTGGCGCCACTTTAGGCCCATCCGAGTCCTTTCCCAGTCTCCCTCCTCGCTTTATCCCGTTCCCCCTCTAGTCTAGCCCTCTCTTTTTAACTAGTCGCTCACCCCCAGGCCCTTCTATCCTGTACCAAGAGGCCGACAATCCCTTTCGGATTTGGCAACATTCCTTCACACGCTAAATGCGCAACAATGGGCTTGTTTAAGGTATGATTTAGGGGCCGGTTCGACGCTTGGTCCATCGAGCCCGGTCATCCCACTCTTGTGCCACTATTTTCGGCTATCATATATCTTCGATTCACTGGGAAACTGAAACACCTTCTTTTGTGCCGTGTTTTTCTTTTCGGTGCGCACACCCTTTCGTCTGCGGCCCGCTTTATCGTACGATCTCTCCCCCGTCGATTTGTTTCGGATTGCAAATCTTTTAATGCTACTATTTTCTGGTCGATCTGATAAACGTCCGAGAAGATTTAATTTATGGATAGTTATAGGAGACATTATTCGGTTGTAACCTGTTCTGTTAATGCGACAGTTTTATTAATTACATCCGTAAGAACTTACAACACTTCGTGTCTATTGTATTTTTTCCCGTACATTATTGTTTCAAACAATTTATGGGTTGATATTACTAATAAAATTGACATTAATGTTACCCGATTATTTATTAAAATTATTGTTTTTCTTACTAATTAACGTTTAATAGTATTTTTCTACTTTACTTACGGTCATTTTATTAGTTTTAGTCGATACCACAGAAAAAATTAACATTTGTTAATAAAGTTACATTTTCAAGTTGCCTTGAACAAACGTTTAAATGAATTATTTATTAGTTTCATAGCGCCACATATTTCTACACAATCTATGAGGAAAACACTTTTCATTGAAATTTTCACTCTACGTTCATTCATTGCCGTAAAATGGTTATTATAATTTAATTGACTAACACATTAACTGAGTGCGATTCTTTTATTTGTTTCTATTTTAGTACATACATGTACACACCGAATTTCACGTGTGGACATGAAATAGCTCATAATTACTATGTTTAATAATCGGAGTGATACAAATACAGCCAACAATAAACTTAATTTTAAGTAGGCAAATTGGTTCGTTTATGTTAAAGCCTAATTATTTTTATTTCAAGCTGTTAACAAATCTGAAAAAATTCTTGGATACTCACCAAAGTCTCCGCTACACGATACAATTGTTCGTTTATTCAAATGTTTACAATTTTTTAAAATAAAAACAAAAATTTGGACGAAAGTGTGAGATAAATGGGAATTCACTGGGTGGTCACCGACCCACATTGCTTACGGAGGGTTAATTAACATTAATTTTATGAAAATTATTGAATCTAATAAAGAAAATTTGAATATAAAAATTCATAAAAACATAATGAATAACAATAGTATAGGTGAATAAATATTTATGTAACTGCAACTTCATTTTTGTGTGACTTTGCATTTGATTTCTCCGTTTGTTGTAAGCAGTCTATGCACTTTGTTAAATGGAACCAATTTGTGGTCCAAGCCATTACTATAATATGTCGTAATTAGCCGGCGTTCCCTCCCCTCACGCTTTACGATGCGTTGGACAAGTGTAGTGGCGTGAAACTACTTGTGCTACTTGAGTAGTAGCATCAAGTGGCGTCACGCTCCGCCCTCTCGGTTTCACGCTCTTCATACTTGGTCGATCTGCGAACATAATCTGCGAGCAAATCAGGATTTCACGGCCCGGCTGCTACGGACGCTTCTCACTCGAGAGATCTACGAAGGGTCTTCGCCATCACCTGCCGACATATTAGAAACAGAGTCTATTTATATTAACTGTTATATTTTACTTGGAATCATTTTTGTGATATTGTGAATTAACAAAACATTTAATTTATTTAAAGTATGCGCGTATGAAGTATACCTACGTAGCAAGCAGTATCAAAAACAGTTTTTATTTTCATAATGATTAGAAACAGTTTTAAAGAAATTACAATAGGCTGTATTGATTATTTCTTGGAAGTTGTAATTATATACTACATTTCAATTATTTACTATTAAAATTAGTTATTTCAGTTTACAATAAATAAAAATACGTTTATGTTACAATAGAATTCTAAAAACTTTCATGAGCATTTTCGAATTCTTCATTGCAACAATTTTGTTTATAATTTAAAATATTGTCATTCTTTGTGGGTAAGATAAGAAAGACAGAACATTTTCATAGTGAAATGATAGGAATTAGTCGAATCTATTGTGTGAGTTGCAATCGTGTAGAATTGAACTTATTTTATGTCTGACTATATTAACTATCGGATACATGATGATGTCACATAAAGTTACATTATTAGTAAACTAAATAGAGATGTAATGAAGTTATATCTGGGCATAAAATGAGTATTGTAGTATGGCATAATATTTATGGATTATATTCATATAACTATCTACACTGACATATCCGACGTAGTACTATGAACTAATTTACCAAACGTTGTAATCAACAATCAAAGCAGAATTGTTATTTGTAGTATTTCTACATTACTAATGCAAATACTGCTTTGACTTATTCCTCTGTTCTATTATCTAAGGCTTCTGTTTCATTCAAGAAGATTAAAAATAATAACCATTGTTGTGGCTCAAAAGATAAATACCTTATCGGTAATCAAATTGCACACTAACGTATTCCAAGCTATTTTAGTCTCCCAGACTTTTTGTCTATACTAATTCACAGAACAGTAAATCGCGTTTTTCACTATACGGGAAGTCTACCTAAACACATACAAAGTGATGAAAAAATGGTTCTAAAACTTTGGGGCTTATACATAGTACCCACCGACAGGAGTAAGAAACATAGGTACTAAAATCAATTCTTACAAAGAAAAACACAAAAGTTTATTTTCACATTTATTACAGGTGTTCTATGTGTCTTCCTTGTATCCATACAAAACTCACATCTACGGATCATAAACTGACGTACTTTCTCAAATATTCCTCTCCGTTTCTCGTATTGTCTATTGCTATACAACCTCGAATTAATGTATACGTATGTACTTCTAAATCAATTTTTCTGTCCACATTCAATATATTGCGAAGAAACTCACGACATTGAACGCTCGTAAATATAAAAGTTAATATTACACCGAAATGATTCGTTTTAGGATCTTCGTTGATTGGACGTTATTTACATCTCTTGATCAGTACTATTAGCCGTAAAGCCTTCGACCCTTTCATTTTATCACCCTGTGTGTCAGTAACGAAGTGTTGAATTTTATAAATTTGGACTTCACAGGTTACCAAAGGAAACGTCACGGCATTTTCGTTGAGGAATATAAACCACTCCTGCGGTCATAAGCGTGGTACACGCAATTTCGCTAGCAAGCAAATCGTATGCCGGAGCACGTCTGGGCCATATAGACCATTCAAAAGAACCCCGAAGGTGTCCGTACAACGTAGCAGACGATGCAATAACATGCGTTGCGCGACGTTGGTGACAATATGCCAGCAAATTGTATGCACGCTCTGGTACATTGTTCGCGACGAAGCATTCGAGACGCTCAGCCATGAACTACGGTTGGATCATAAGTCCGATGGCGGGGATACATGAACTTGCAACAGTGATTTTCGTTAGGACTGTTCGAATTCAAGTCTAGTTTCCTTAAGGTGTACTCTATGAATAGAAATTTTTCAAAATTCGGTAGCATCGGATGGACACCCTGAAGGTGGCCAATGCATGCAAACGGTCTACATAAGATAAGGGTCTCGAATAGACGAGTCTGTGTAAATTAAAAAAATTTGTTTTACATATAAATTGAATTTGAATCTTTAAATGTTTTTCTCAAAACGACATTTTCGACGTCGGTGACCACGATTAATCGGAAACCGTTGAATGGATCCGTTCCAAACTTTGAGGACTTATTTTAAATATAAAAATCCAGTTTATAATGGAAGGATTTCATTCTTTAATGCTTAGTTTTTATTTTATGGTCGAAAAATGAACGTTTTTTAAAATGAAAATGGCTCACTTATCTTTGAAATACTTCGATTAAAGCCTAGATAAACTATAAAGTATTAACTAAATTTTCCCGATATTTTGATGTCAGATGATCTACTTCCGAACAGGAGTGGTCACCGCGAACCACCTTTTTAGAATGACCTTCTGGGAAAGCTTGCATAATTCTTCAATAAATCAATAATATTTTTGCATGAGAATTTAACAGAACATTCTCCAAATGTGCCTTTATTAAATACAAAAACTCTCGTGAAAATAAATGGACACTTTCCCCTGAAAAATTCCCGAAACATCGCTTTTTTCCCTTACAACCAGAGATGACCCCTGATCCCTTTAAGCGGTTACGTTGTATGCATGTGTCATGATGAAAGGCAGTACATACCAGGAATGACGGACATGTGCGCATTATGAAAAATTTCGAATGAAAATTGTTTTAATTCGAGTAACGAAAATGTTCCTTTTGATGTCCATTTTTAAAATTATGTCAAAATTAGAAAATAAATCCGATCTTCAAACTTTTCGGTTAAAACGTACGGTTAAATGTTACCTATCAAAATAACTACGTGCCTTCAAGATTTGCACTGAAGTTCGTTACGTTTCAAAGCGCCCGAAGACAACTATCTGTCGCCAAAAATCGCACGAACTTTTTGGCCTAGCTAATTCTTGAGACAAGCTCAATAGCCGAACAATTAAAGTGTCTCGAAGCGCGTGTTCAGTGTAGCCACCACAGTTTACAGAGAAAAAGGGAAAAAGTCAGTACATCAAAATCGTATCTGACGGAGGCGGATTGTGGGTCCGCATTGTCGAGGAGTGCGCATTGTAGCTGACGGCTCAAAGTTAAGTGCCGCCAAAGGAAGACGAAGGAAAAAGGGAAGAAAAGATGGCAAGAAGACGGCGGAGAGGAAGGTGAGCTTGGGAGTTGGACGAATTCCCGAGGAACCAGCAGGACGATCGGTGGATCACTCGAGTACACTTCCTGGGCCCCATTGTCGTTTCAACGCCATTCATCGGCGTGCCCCAAGACCCCACACGGCGATCCTGACGGGAAGAGGAATCTGGTATACCTTCGAAAACGCGCATACCTACCTGGGACAAAGAGCGGCGCAAAACGCGTGAAAGCAAATGGCGCACGAGATATGTTTTTCTTGGTCGACGGTGGGCGGCTGTCAAAGGTACACTCGGATCTAATGTTTCGTCTTTCGGCAATTGAATTTCCAAATCATTTCGTGCCGCCTTTTGCACGGTCACGCTTTGTAAATGGTCGATTCGGGGTCGAGAAAACGAATAATTTTCCACCGTTTACCACGTCTATTATTAAGTCACCCTATATTAGAAAATATTCAGATATTTCTTTGTGATATTATCTTTCTGTTACTTTTTTTCACCTGTTTTATTATAAAATGAAGGACTTTTGGACAAATGACATGGAAATGTGAATGCAAAGAATAATAAGAATTTTCTCTCAAATTAATTTGGAAATTAAATCGAATGAGAGGCATAAAAAGGACAAAACTGTTCCTAAAACTTAATACTTTGAATTGTAGCCGCATTTCTGACATGATACTTATTGACCCTCACTATTTGAGCCCACATGTCGCAAACCTGCGTATTTTACGTATCACTTGACGATCAAAGCTTGATGAAGCTTATTGATAGATGACCCTTAGGGGTAAAAAAGAGGAAATTGTAAACATTTGTACATATAGTATTAAAAAAAGTTTCATGAATTTGTTTAAAATCTGTTAATACACCAAGAATAACATACGGACATATCTTCCGTTGTGTAGCATCTGTTTTGTGAAATGCAGATACCATGAAATACAGCATTTAAGAATGTTTTATAAAAGACATCGATAATATAGACTGAGGAAGGGAAAAAATTATTAAATTGTATTATACAGATTCAGGGTGTGTTTCAAATCTTCTTGCCTGCGGCTATAAAAAAGGCGACAGAAAGTTACAGTACTGTCAAATAGATATATCTATCTCTCGTTGCAAGTGTCATGAGTCTTGTGTATAGTTGAGCCGACATGACACGTCGAATCGGCCGGTTATTGAGAACGCATACACACATCGGTAGGACAATTTGGCGGGATTAACTACGTACGAGAAGATCGAGATCCTTCGAAGGATACATTGGTTCCCAATTCTCTGATTCACGATCGTGTTCGACTCGGTAAAGCCATCAAATCTGGCAAATATTTGGTCTGGCGTAGAGAGGAAGAGAGAAGTGAGAGAAAGAGACGCGTTGGTGGGGCCTTAAACTCACCGTGGGCACGAGACCCCCTTAATGAAATTACAGGGAGGGCGCTGCCGGCCAATTAGCGTGAGAATGTCGAGCGGTGCTGGGAGTTAGGGAGTGTCGGATAGAAGATCGTGCCCGGTAGGATAAACAGAGACAGTCCGTGCCGGACAGAGAGGCATCGATCTTCAGTGGATATCTTCGTCGTTTCGTCGGGACCTACCTGAGTAGCCCCGGGGACTCATCGTCGGGACCAAACACGACGGTTTTGGGGTCCCGAGAGAGTGCCTTATTCCTCTCGGTGTTGTATGTGGCTATTGAGTTGTCGGGCCCGCAGGGGACACATACCGAAACCTCGTGAAACACGATCGGACACGGATGCACACGAGCACGCAAACAAACAGAACTATTCTTCTATGGGCAGGGGGGACCTACACCGGTTTCCGATTGATCTCTTTCCTTCTCCGGCCGTCTCCCCCGCTCCTGTCATTCTATTTCTTTTTTTTCCGCCCTCTCTAAGTGGACACTGTGCTAATTTAACTCTCGATTTTGTTCAGCTATGCACCCGTGCTCTAATTGTATTTGTGATGGTCTTAGCATTTAATTCTAAACGAACTGTTTTAGTAAAAGTTTTGAAAAATTATTGTCCAAGTCGTACATTCTCCTGCACGAAAAAAAGTGGTATTTAAATAGTTCTGTGTTCATATTGACTGACGAGCAATTCTTAATGTTTAAAGTTCTTTGTCATTTTAATATTGATGTAATTGATTGTTTAGTTTAATGTAACAGACTTCCTTGTACACAAGTTAATTGAGGTTGCGTAAACGTTCAATGTTTTTACAAAATTTTCCGATTCTACTATTCAGTGTTTAGCAGTAGACAGTAAAGTGTGAAAAATTATTTTTAATTACTTTATTATGTTTTTAAAAAATCGTTATGTTATTAATAACATATAAATATACAAAACTACTTCTTATTTTTTAACAATTTCTGCTCGACTAATTCTTTTAGAACTGTACATTTTTGTAGAGGAATATGTTAAAATGTGCCAAAACAGTAATGTTTTAAAATTTATAAACAGATAGCATGCAGTTCTAGAAGAAATACAAAAATCATAGACCTGATAAATCGGAAACTGTTATCAGTTACGAAACATGTGTAACATATGTAATTTGTAATATATCTGTTTGTACTAATTCCTTATTATGTTTCTTTTAGACACAGCCAGTGCATATTTTTAAAAAGAACACAATTTAGGAAAAGGGAACGTACCTTAAGATAATTTAATGATCAACATTACCTATATTTTTTCAGAAAGATATGGACGTATTTTTTATTGGCAACGTAATTAAAAATATTCTCGGTATAATATGGGATTTTGTAATGCAGTTATGAAATTAAAATGCAAGTAAGCAAATCATATTTGATAACAAATTAATACTAACATTCATTATTATCGATAACTTTATTTTTAATAGAAATCATATTTCCGACAATAGCACAAACAATAAGAGACCGTTTTGTTAACTTTTCGAATGTAAGTTCGTAATTGCTACCTTAATCATTCGTCCCGTATAACGCAACTTCACACCACAAGAGATTTTATGATTTCCTACTTACGGTATAATACCAAAGTTATCTCTGCAATGAAGCGCTAATATTAATAATAAATAACACAAGTACAACATTGTTTTTAATTCCTTGACAGACACGATTATTATATACCAATTCTACTGTATATGCCCGCATGCCTGTCTTGTTCATCACCGTTATCGTCTAAATAAACCTCATATGCCCTAATCATGTAAACTTCGATTGCATAATAGAGGCATAATTGTTAAACACCATTTCTCGGTCTGCAACGAAACCAACAGGACGATGACGTAGTGGTATGCATAGGTGGAGTCTGATAACCCCGGCGAGCGTCAAAAGCAGTTAACCCCCACTAAGAGGTGGGCCACGTTCCATCGCGCTCCGAACGATATCGAGCCTCGTAATCTCGATCCGGTTTAAACCGAAAAAAATGTCATGGTCCCGTTGGTGGGACAGTCTAAGGGCGGGACGTGAAGCTATGTCGTTCTCTCGCGAGGGTGCCTGGTGCCAGATTCCCACCCTTCTTCGGCGCATCTCGGAGCTCCGCTCACCGAAACGAGCATAAATGCATTTACTGCTACAAAAGCTAACCATTTTCTGACTCCCACCTTCCTGTTCGCCTTTCTCGCGCTTTAGTTCGGTTCGCTCCTAAAAGCGGCCACTTTGACTGGTTTCGGCTGTGAGGTTTCGACTATCTGATCGTTCGTTTGTCCGAGAGAGAAAGAGAGAGAGGTAGAGAAAACGAGAGAAAAAAAACCAGTAAAATCATGATGTTGTCAGCCCCGGTAGGCGGCTACCCACAAAGCTCCAAGGTGGCCCTTTAGCTAGGAGGGGGGTTCGAGGCCCGCACCACGGGGGTCTGCCGAAAGCTAATAGAGAAATCACCCTGGCGCTGATACTTCCCACTATTGGTAACGCCGTTCGCTCGCGCTGTACCAATGAGAAATCCCTACCTCCTGTGAGCCTCGTAAATCCACGGCTTATACAGTTCGCGTCAGAGTTAGTCTCTGAACCTGTGTTCCTCTCCCTCTTTGCTGACACCACGAGTCCGAGGGACGCTTTTCAATCGACGATGTCCGATTGCTATGGCAAATCGATCGTTTGTTAGATCCAACATGTAATATAATCGTTGCCTGTGATTCGACATAGTTTGAGATCATTTTTTATCATATAATAAGCCCCGGCTGGATCCGAATAACGTCAAGGGGCCAAACCGCTGTAACGTTCTGAAATGAAGCGTACATTTGTGAATTATTTGTAACAAAACTCAATCGACCGAATCTTTTAAAACACTGCGTATTTATTAAGGCACTATTAAATTATTAGTGTAGCTTTTTCCTTACTAATTTAAACGTAAAAGTTTCTACGTAACATGTCCGAAATTCCAAGTCTGCAAAAAAATTGCCACAATTGGCATGCATATTGACGGCCGTTTTGGTCATTTGAACATGAAAACAAATATTTCGATAAATTGTATGCTTGTAGTTGGTGGATGTACCTAATTCTACAATTGTTGCATTAAAATTATAACAATAGCAGCCATTTGAAGATTAGAAAACAAGATGTCAATTTTTTCTTGTACTTCGCGCTAAAAAAATTTTTCTAATTTTTTTGAATAATCATCCTCCAATAGCATGTGTCAACTATGAGGAGGCAAGGTATCAAGTCGATTGGTGAATTATTTTTGGAGTTATCCTGCATGCCACTTTGAAGGA
Organism: Dufourea novaeangliae; assembly: GCF_001272555.1. Taxonomy (NCBI): domain Eukaryota; kingdom Metazoa; phylum Arthropoda; class Insecta; order Hymenoptera; family Halictidae; genus Dufourea; species Dufourea novaeangliae. Next base: position 76,994 of record NW_015374429.1, on the reverse strand, counting down.
CATGATTGCGAAAAAGGAAAGGCACGTTTAAAATTTCAAAAGTTCTTATAGACTACATAGGTAATAAAAGTTTAAATTTCATTTTTAATTTGTATTTCAAAGAAACCGTTTAGAGACATGTTTTTATGAGTATAAGGTACTGAAAAGTGCGAAAAAGGTTTAGAATTTTTCTCACCGTTACATTGGTCTGACCCTCCTATGTAATTATTCGCTGATGTTTATTACGGAATATTATCTTTCCGTTGTTATACTTATCACACAACACATCAAATTTACAGAATCGTGTGTTACTTATTATATTATTCACAGATGTTTAATAAAATTTATAAATATCATTATGTACATTGACAAAATCATTTGAGAGTCTACCTAGTAGACTGCGAGTCTCATGTATTTATATTTTCTATAACTGTAAGAAACGTAATCAAAGCACGTAAATGTAGGCCTGAAAGTCTCTTTAATTTATTTGTTGATTTCTTGTGCTTTTGAATTATCTTTTAGAAATTTCAGTTTACATAAATATCTGCAGTTTAATTATGGAGCGATAGGTTTGAATGTGTTTCCAAATTTTTATCTTGTTTCACAATATTACAAATATACCTTTACTTTTAACTAAAATAGTTCATATAGGACATGTAGCTTTTCCATGAGGATCATTTCTATCTAACTGAATTTTGTAGTTACCGCATGAAAGAAAAACGATAAAACTGACAAGATTTATTAACACATTTATTACAGCTAACTATAGTATTTCCCTAGCTAGATATACAAGAAAATAAAAGAGTACCTACAGGAGATACAGAAAGTTTTTACAAAAAAGTCAAATAAAACATATATCTACTATTGTTAAAATTAATATAAATTCTTGTATTTGTTAAATTATAATTAGAAACGTAAATTCAGCAACCGAGATTTTTTAGATTACATTTGGTAAATGTCTATAAATGGACGGAATTTACAGATATAATTAAAAGTGAAAGAAATATTAGTAAAGAATAATTTTGATGATCTTCCGTTCGTCTTTTAAGTTTTAACGAGCAGTCGATTTTGAAGGAAGTATACATCACACGTATGAGCGCGAGAGGTTAACATACATATAGTGGGGTTGATGGCAGCTGAGAACCGTGAAGAATTAAGGGCGTGCGACGACGTGATTTGTGGCCGCAAGCAGAGTACAAGAGCGAACGTTTGTTGATGCCGCCACGCACTGTGGTCCCCTTACACGCAAGTGCACACCTATCCTGGTAGGAGTCAGTGCATCGGTAACAGGGACACTTTACATAAGTATAATGTGTTGTCAAACACTTGACATCAGAGTGGACACGTCAGTTCCAGTTCAACGCCTTCATAGTTTCGCTAAGTGGTATCGCCACATTTAGATCAGTGCACCGGGATATTTAATGTGATCTCAATTATATATTTATATAGTATTTTTTATTCCTTCAGTGTTTTACAACGTCAATAACTAATTATTATCTAACAATACAAATTTGAAGACTCTCCTAACTGTGCCAACTATGTAATATTTCTCGTTCGCTTAAACATCTTTATTCGTTTAGCGCTTAGCGTCGTATGAAATGGAAAATGATTAGTTTGCTTTATGTGTACAGAAATCTATTCTGAACATTTAAAGTAAAATACCTTATTACGTAACCAGACCTTTAAATATAAATTTTTAACTCTTATTTGTTATTTCAAATAATTTATTAAAATACTTCATTTCGGTATGCAATTACATCTAACTTTCCGAATAATATTGAATGTTCTCGTCGAAACATGGAAAGATAAACCGATAAACTGCAATGTCAATTTGCATAAGAGATTAATAATTTTATCTAATGATGCGAGATCAAATTTGAAACGTTATTCTCATTTTCATAGATTATTTTCCAAAATTCGGAAAAATTAGTTAATTCGCTTTATAAGGATTATATTAAATTAAAAATGAAATAAAAACAATATTGATCTTTGTTAAAAAATTTATTTTCTTTTACTCTTGATAATAACAAATTTTAATGACATTAATATTCTATTTCAGGTACACTATTTACGATTTTTTTAATTCCTAATGATACTATCGTCTTCCCACGGTTCTAGAAAATAATATTTTATTAAAAAAGAATTTATTATTTAAAAGCCGGCCTCGTTCTATACAGTTTCCATAAGATGCAAGAAAGATAAACGCGCTGAATATATGACATTAATTTTGCGTTTATCAGTGACATTATGAACTATACAAGGTAACTGTATTGTTTTCAAAATCAATATTCTACTTTATAATGTGCAACAAAGAATACACTTCTGTAATGAGTATTGACACTTTTTTTTGAAAAGACATTATTTGTTATTTATTTTTTATACAGAAATCATTTGACATAATATTTGTACCACTTTTATTTCACATTATTGTTGTCTATGAATTCATATTATCGATGAAATTTTACATAAAGAAATGTATTATTTTTAAAAATAAATGTGCACCGCCGGCTTAAAAAAGAGCACTAACGTGGGAAAGCAAAGGGACGCACAATTTCAGAGGCCGCCACTCTGCCGGTTTTGATCTCGCACGAATGAATGGGAGATACGGCGCTGTTCTGTGGCTACCAGGGCCCATGTTCATTGAGCTCCTACCTCATTCTATTTTTGAGGGCTGAGGAACACGGGAACGAGTAAAAGAAGAAAGCAGAGTGGAAGGAGGAAGAGGAAAGAAACAAGTAGAATCAGCATCAGGAGTAGCAGGATAAGAAGTTGATAGAGGCAAAGTACCGGAGAGAAGAGAGCGAACCACAGAGAAGCTGGTTCGTTCAGGCTGGATTGTTTCTGGTGTCGCGTTACCGTGGACTCCACAAAGGATCGCGCAGGATTCTTATCTCAGTATCGCCTAACTTGTTAACATACCTAACCTGTCTGAGGACCTCACGGAGGATTCACCCGGCACCTCGAGACTTTTTCCTCCTTTCCGCCGCATATTCCCGTTTTTAGTGGTGACGAGTTAAGATAACGACCTTGTACGCATTTGGACGCTTATGTTCCGTTTATATCGACCGACTCGTAGCTCGTAGCTAGATCGGCCTTCTGCTAATGCATCGCACGCAAAAGACGAATGAAGAAGGTTCTCGAGACATGAATATTTATCTCGTTTGATTGGAGAAGCACTTTTGCCAAAGAAAAGGTGCCGTGCTTAAATACCGTACGGTTCAGCCGACGAAAGTCCCACATTCGGGGCTTTCTCGCGTGTCCAGAGCTTCTTTCGATACTTGCACTTTCAGTATGCCGTTTAAATTTAAACCACCGCGAAGGTGGCTCAAAATTATCTTATATCTGCTGTGCATAAAATATTTCTCCAGTCAAGTTATAGAGGCACATATTCTGTTTATATTTTCTTATATGTGAAGACAATAGTTTTTCTGACATTTTTAATGTTTCCAAGTAACGACAAACTGTTTCGTAATTTATCTGAAGTTATTAATGCTATGACTAGTTTCGCTAGTGAGTTTCATTAGTGGTCGACTGTTTTCATCAAGAATTAACAAAAAATGGTTTCTGCTATGCATGTAAAAAACTGTAAGTAACATTGAATATCTGAAAAGTACCAATTGACACTCACATAACGTCATTATGGTGTCACCGATTTTCATAATGTTAATATATAACACTAAACTAATATACTAAACTCTTATTTTATTTCACAATATTCATTTTAACACACTGTCAGGCAGCGATTTTCTGTACAGACAGTTGTCTACGGCCAACGACTCTTCCTGTAGACTGCTGCCTACGTCCTTCATTTTCCGTTTTAGGGCAAAATATTGCAAACTTTCATTACAGACAGATTGTTCCTGAGTCTTCAAACATCAATTTTCAGATAATGGTCCACTCGTAGTAGTTTTTACATAAACTAATTTTAGTCAATCGCTCGATACATAGTTGTTGAGTAGTCTCTGCAAAAGTGCAAAAACTGGGATTAGAATGATTGCCTTTTTGGCGATAGAGATGCAGTGGCAAGTAAATTAAAATTAGGTGACGAGCCTGGTCATCGTATGAGACAGATAAGAAAATCTTAGATTACCGGCTTGAGCTTGACGCTTGCAATAAAATGATTCAGCTGTAATTCTTTTTAGTGTACATGTGTTTAATGATCACCCGTGATTTTCATCATGAAAACAAATGTCAATCGAGCAAACAAAGGTATTTCAAGCGAAGTGTCAATCGAATTGTTTCAAATTATGTATACACTGTACTCCGTTTCATTTTAATTATTACATTGTGAACTTCTGTATGCACACTGTTCGTACATATATTATAGATCTAACAGAAAAGATATTGGAGTTTTTTACTTGCTACAAAATAATTACTAAACCACGACCATGAAATTTGAATCCGTTAGTAAATACGTGTCAAAATAAGTATGGTATTAATATTTCATTACACATGCATGGAAGTAATCATAATACTCTTCATTTATTTGAATGATTTGTTGAAATCATAATTCATATTCGGCAAGTCATTTGTTTATACATAATTTTAAATGTTACTTTTAAACAACATGTTATTGAATACTTATTTGTTGATCATCACAAGTATGGCATCGTGGGTTAATTTCATCTTTATGCATTGTTCGGGTTAAGTTGTTTACGAATGTTCTTGGGACTTAAATTTCGGGTGTTCTGGAACCGTCCGTCTCAGAAGTCCTACGGATGTTCTTAAGACTTAAATGTCGCATGTGCTAGGACTGTCGTAAGTCTTACGTATGTTCGTAGGATTTAAATTTTGGATAGTTTCGTTTAGTAATTTTGGCTCAATTTCATTCTGTGCAAGGTGATAGAACCCCATGAGCAAGGTGTCTTTCTTTAGAGAATCAATAGAGAAGTATAACGATACTAATGCTTTCGTGCGCAAACGTCAACAAATTTGAATAAATATTTTTTTTCTTAAGTTGTCTCTAAGCAACACAGAATCAGTAGGTATTTTGCTTTGAATCGATGATGTTTTTTCTTTAACTGTCTCTAACCAACACAGAATCAGTATTTGCCTTTGAAAATAAAAATAACCACAATGTACACACAGATCATAACCCTCAGACATATATTTTCATCATAATTCCTTATAGGAAATTTAACCTTTTATTTATTAATAGGAACTAAATTGATCTAATTTCTACTAAGTGCTGAAATCGCAGGAAAATTAATCTTTTATTTGTTACACGCAAACCAACCTAACCTAACGTCTATCACCTTGCACAAAATGAAATCTAATCGTAATTGTAAACATTTGGGAAACGTTGTTTATACACCTTTTAAGACATTACCATGGCTTCTTTAGAACCTCATTAAATGTTCCCAAATAGTACAGAAAATGTTACTTTTACGCATTCGGGAAGCATTCTGAAAATGTTAACACTGGACGTCCTCAGGTGGGGGGGGGGGGGGGGGCACGTGGAATTTTTTCGGGACGTCCTCGGAATATACCGAACGCCCGGAACGTATATTCTCCGGACGTACATAATATGACGTTTCTGTGCTATTTGGGTTGACAGAAACTCAGACTTTAATTTTTATTTATATTCTTTATCGGAGAAACTTGTAAATGAATTTAACACCAGTAGTTTACAAATATACAACGATCACGCCATACGGAAGAATATTTCCTCAATTCGCTTCGAGGTTGGACCAAATTTAATTCAAGAAATAGTAATGCACCAATTTTGTATGCAATAGAGAAACATGGACTAATTAATCCATAACAACTGTTAATCACACGTAATACAGAACTGTATCAATTTATCAGAGACATCTAACGATGTACATATAGAAAAGAACATTCACCTAATTACAAGCAAGAAGCGGAAGGCCGATCAAATGTCAAACGGAGGCACCGCCGGTTGCACATCTGCAGCCAAAAAGGTTTCTGGGCGCGTAGGACGAAACGTAAGGCAAGGTAGACAAGACTGATAACGTTCACGAGGAAAAAAGCTCGACGGGTTTACGCTCGTTAAAATGTCGCCGTTGGACAGAACGAGTAAGTCATCCTCGGTTTATGCTAATCTCGGCGCGGCGGCTAGGTCCCACGACCAATAAATTCCGGAAAAATATGCCCCAATTACCGAAATGACTCATCAAGTAATTGCGCATAAAACAAACCGCCCCGCAGGAGATGGCCACGCCGCGATAACGGGGTTACCTTTGCATTCGGAGCACACACGGGCCGAATAAGAATGTAGATAAGGCATACTTTCCCAAGGCGCTCGGAACGATCGACCAGATTTACTGTAACCGGCTCGGGAATTTAGGCAAACTTTCCTTCTGGTAGCGTGTACGACTTCATCGCTTATTGTGTTGTAATTGGATACTGTTTAGCAGAACCGAACGCTCGAACAATTAATTCAGCAAACCGAATCCCTACAACAGGGTTTCCCAAACTTTTTTTGCAATGGAACACTTCGCAAACCCGGAAATTTTACCGGAACACGTAGCTTATTTTTTAGGTTGGGTAATTCCTACTAGTAAAAAATTAAAAAAAAAATGTTATTAAAACACATTATTTATTTAGTAATTATTTTTAAATTTAAAACTATAATATAATATAAACATAAAAATATGAATAAATAAAGCACTTAATGACTTTGATGATAAAACCTTTTCAAGTTGTCGCGGAACACCTATTCAGATTCAGCGGAACACAGTTTGGGAAACCCTGCTCTAGAAAATTGGAAAGTGCACCGATGTGCTATAGAATTTAACGGAATCATAATCAATTGAACTTAGCGAATCAAGGGTTAACATCGATTTTACACTGGATTTCGTATATCAGAAATTGATCAGGACAAATGAATACCGTAAGTTGGGGTAACTTTGACTTAGTGGGGATAACTTCGTCCCAAAGTCAGAAGGTGATCATTTTTGATCTTGCAGCTCTGCAAATTGTTAAATTATGTTGATTCTTACGTGAAAAGGTACTTCATGTAAATATATCTGCAAAGTAGCTTCAAAATTGAAAATGATTTTTGTTTTAACTTTGGGACAAAGTTTGCTCTACTCACGTTTCTTAACAAACAAATAACATAAACTCAGCGGTTGAAAAATTTATTTATTGTAATTTTCGTTAGGTATCTAGTACTTTTAAAAGCAATGAAGGTAAAACTCTCTTAGTATTGACTATGAATTATAAAAAAATAAAATGTTTTCTGTTTTTAGTGTCCAATGGGATAATCGTGGAGGAATTTAGATTAAAGCTTATATTTCATGAAACCAGAATAGGAAACTTTACTATATACATATACAGGGTGGTTCACGCAACTTGTTCACTCTGAATAACTTCTGAAGTATGCATTCTATGAAAAAACTTGTTATAGAAAAGTTAGGTTAAGCATTTCCACGTTTTCACAACTACTAAATTTCATTTTTGCGTTTATCTTACTGAGATAGTCACATATAAACACTGATGTTAACATCAATATTGAATTACGGACAGAATAAGCGATTACGATTCTATACGCAGAATTGGTTATGTTGATAAACACTGTCACGTAAACTCCGCTGTCTTACGGAAATCTTTGCTGGTATTGAATCTCCAACTTGATTTATTTTTTGCTAATAATCATTGTACTATTTTGAAATAGTCTTTGTTGTGAATTTTGTAGATAATGTAGCTCTTGTTAATATGAAGTTTTAATAGAAGAAATTTACAACATTTTACTTTTTTCATTGCATTTTTTGTTTACGTTACATTTCGCTAATTATAAGTATTTTGAGTAATTGTTATGAGAGTGCTAATTACAACATTCCTGTTTGGCAGAATTTCTTATTCCAAATGGTAGTCCCATTTTTAACACTATCAGTTTGTAGAAAATGTTCATTTACGAGTATATTATGACATTACATATGTATACACGGAATGTGATGAACAATTGCAATAAAAATATTTTTGTTCTTGTAATTGCTTTACTTCTCTTAAATCAAATACCTTCTATATTTTACCATTTTTAAATTCCTAAAATATTCTGTGATGTCCACACTCAAGGTAGAAAGTACTAACTTAATCCCTCACGTTATCAATCAGTTTAGAAATGGTAATATAATAATGCAATAATTATATTTACTTTTGTAAAAAATATTTATAAATTCAACGTCACCATTAGTAATAGCTAATAGCCTTTGAGTATTATACGAAAGCAATAGTCTTCTAAAAATTAAATTTCTTAAATTTGGTATTATGTGCAAAGTACGTTATACAGAAATGAACTAGCTTTACAAATGACACTAATATGAATTACATTTGTACCTTGAAACAGTTTAAAGATTATTTGAAATATATTTAAAAACTTCAGAACTAAGAGTCTTCATTATCAATTCCATTTCAAGTGAATTACTATTCTGTGTAGGTATAAGTTACCTTCTTCAATGGTGAAGAAACCATAAATGAAAGTTGGAGTATGATACTGCATTTATTAATTTCAATCTAAGAACGAGTAGTATGTAAGTTTTACTATTTAGTAAAATTCTTTTTATATAGTAGTATGCAGGGTAGCTATTGTATCTATTATTCCGGAATTCATTCCTTTTCCCGTTTGCGAATTATACACTAAATTCCCTAAATAGGGAACGTTTCAAAAGGAAATACTATTTTATGATATTAACAAGTATACATGTTGCCCATTTCAAATGTATGTTCGTTGTCGCCGCAGTATTTCTTTCCTTCCAGCATTCTTGTTGCTGTGGTTGCATTTTGAAGGGTGTTGCATTTAAAGAACTTTTCTCAACAAAATTATGGCTAAAAAATGAAAAACAAATTTGTTACCAAAATCTTACGTTCCAATCATACAATTTGATCTATCTTTTAAGGTAATATATTGTCTACAGTTTCCAATATTAATTATATACATAATACATTTCACATTAATTCTGAAAGGAATATTCTATTTACTTAAATTATCAACAATATCGAAATATATTCCGGCAATAATAGTATTCAAAGCAAATTAATAATGAACAAAAATCTGCTTCATTTCAAGTAGTAGTTTCTACTGAAATTTTAACGTGTAAGAAAGAGTCTCCACCGTGTCAATTGGCGAAACTACCTCAATACTTAACCGGTATCGAAGGTTTCTGTATTAACGCCGTCGGCTTGTAAACGTATACTGAAAATTTTTCTTTTTAATGTTGACCTAAATGTCTTACGACATAATTTCAAGTTTATTGCGCATTACAAGCACAGAATCGTCCGGACCGAGTCACAGTTCCCTTATTGTACAATTTAGTTAAATTGAATAAGCATGCTAAACAATCAGAAAATACATCGTTGAACAGTCATATGAATTGTCCTAAGTATCGCCGTTACACAGCGAAGGAAATTACATTTCTGAACAAAGATTCGAACCGACGGAGTTCAACGTGTCAGCTAAAGAGACATATAAATTAGATTTCGCAACAACACAGTAAATTGAGCTGAATGCATGTAAATGTCTGACGGAGACCTCGGAAAACGATATTTCACGTTGGCCCGCGCTACGATCCCGGTTGGTTAGTGTTGTTATTTGGAATGTGTCATGAGTTCGAATGGGTAATAAACGGCGCGCGATTCCCCAATCGAGTGATTTAAAATTCCATAAAAGCGACTCCCTCGGGATTGTATAATAGGGTATTTCTGAACTACAAGGAAAAGCTTAACTAGTTAACAGATCCTGTCAAGAGGAACAAAGAAGTTTTGATAAACTAGTTAGTAAAGTTAGTCGGTAAACTGTTTCTGAGGTATTTAAGTTCTTAATTCATAAGGTAATACATGAAAAATGAATTCATGAATAGTTGAAAGTATCGCAGTTACCCAATGCAAATTATACTGCTACTGAAAAATGTAAACAAAATTAGAGCATAATGATCCAGATAATATTCTGATCATTTTACGTGTAAACGCAATGAGAATTAGTACAGTAATTTATAAACAAGGGAACTGAACATTATTGTAATTAGTGATTTACCCACATATGTAGAGTATCGGCTATAAGTATCAGGATGATCCAGAATGTTGTATTTATATACAGTTTGTATTAAACAAAGTGTTTTTCCAATTAATTATATTACTATGCGCTTAGTGTTAAGCTATTTATAGTTTCTTCTGGAAATCTGCAAAACTGATATTTTCCAACTTGTACTATTTATTTTAGAAACAGATGCAATATTCACATTGAAAACATATGTACATACTTAAAGTTTTGTTAACAGATTATATTTTTTCCTACCCTGTCACTGTGATGAAATATCTAACGTGTGTAGTAAAACTTATTTGCATATTGAACGCAGACAGCATTTTCAGTAATGGTGAAAGAAGTTAATTGAATGACTTGTATACAGGGTGGCGTAATAACTACGTCCATTATGAATATTGCCGTTATTTGTAATAATATGAAAAAATGTTATATACAAAACTTACACGGTATAGAGGAGGGCATATTGTGACACAAACATTTTCTGTGTGGGTGAAGGCATAGAGGGGATTTCAAGGTTCTATCGCGATGTGATAGCCGGCATTGAGACGACTTCAGCGAGCTATCATTGAATGTCATGCAAGGTCAAATGTGGTAATAAAATAAACTTTCTTACATTACAGGAGATGCTCGAAGTAGTGACCGTTTGCGTCAATGCAAAGTTGCAATCTTCGTATCGCTGCATTACGTGCATGTCTTATCGTTTCTAAACTCATTCTAGCACATGCTGCAATTATCTATTGTTTCATATTTGCTGGTGTAGTGGGTAATTTTTTATAAACAGCATTTTTCAATGCTCCCCAGAGAAAAAAATCTAATGGGGTTAAATCTGGAGGCCGAGGTAGCCAAGAAACTAATCATCCACGTCATATCCATTTATTTGGGTAAAGTTCGTTCAGTGCATCTTTTACTTTCCGAGTATAATGTGCTGGACACCGGTCGTGCTGTAACCACATCAGTTAGCGAACGTTTAGTGGTACATTTTCTAATAAAGTCTCCTATGAAATAATACAGCATGTGCGAAAATAAGTTCAGAATCGATAAGACATGCACGTGATGCAGCGATACGAAGATTGCAACTTTGCATTAACGCAAACGGTCACCACTTCGAGCATCTCCTGTAATCTAAGAAAGTTAATTTTACTACCACATTTGACCTTGCATGACCTTCAGTGATAGCTCGCTGAAGTCATCTCAACACCGGCTATCACATCGCGATAATAAAAAATAGCATTCTATTAAAAAAAATATAGATGGCCTTGAAATCTCCTCTATGCCTTCACCCACGCAGAAAATGTTTGCGTCACAATGTGCCCCCTCTATACCGTGTAAATTTTGTATATAACATTTTTTCATATTGTTACAAATAACGGCAATATTCAAAGTGGACATAGTTATTGCCCCACCCTGTATATGTAAGTCAAATATTAATCAAGCCAATATATCTTTACTTATTTGCAAAATACAAGACAGACAGTTTTCTAGTATTTTCTTCTTGACTTGGATTATACCTAAAATCGTATACAACGCTGTGACTTTATTGTCCCTTTATTATCCTTTTATTAAAACATGAAGTGATCTTGTTAATGTACACTGTTTTCAAGATACATTTTAAATGTATTCTCTATAAAGTGGTCGACGATCTTTTGTATGTCGTGAGAAATATACAGGGTGGCCCACATAACTCTTAACAGCTCAATATGTCGAAAACTATGCCATCGATTTTAAAGTTCTTTGTTAAATTGCATGAATTTGAAGGGCCTCTCTAACTACATAAACGTGAAGTGGCCCCCCCTTCCCCTTTAAGGGGGGACGGGTGTACCTTTATAATTTTAAATGGAACCCCCTATAAAACGTTCATATAAACGTATAAATATATTTCTATTAGATCGATAAACATGACAAACTTTTGAAAATATACGAATTTATAAATTAACTAATTTGTTCACTTTCATATTGCAAGAGATGTGATAAAAGATCTGAGATAATGCATTGTTATAGCATGCTAATCATCGTTACAAGTGTATAGGTACTAACCAGTCATTTTGACTGTTTTGGTAGTTCTACGTGGTAGATTTCACAGCATTTACTCATTTTAATATACATTGCGCTGTTAAGGAGTGTATTCACCAGCAAACAGTTCATGAACACTGCTCGCAAACAATGCTCGCAAGTTCACAAACTTCTTATAACTACTAATGCTTCAGACAACTACACGTTGCAATCACGTCAGGAACAGTACCTACGCGAACGGGCGATCTCTTACTAGAACAATTTGTATAATTCGCAAACTGTTTACGAACACCAGTAGAGAGGCACCTTTACATGACCATGTATTCAAACCCCTGAGAGGCTGTACCAGGAAACAAACTTTGGAAATAGAATTTGGTGAGAAGAATGTTAAAGAACCTTGTAACCGAAAATATAGGACAGTAATGACATTATCTACAGAATAAGAAGTTATAAAACGAAGTGGAAAAGAAAAGGAAGAGGTTAATTGAGAACATTAGACCGCAGTTCTACTCTTGAAAAAGGTATGAACTTTCCGACCTATTTAAAATACAGATGTACAGGGTTATTCGAAAGTAATGTTGTCATTTTAAAACTCTATAATTCTCTTGTGCATAAATATAAAAAGTTAGTTTACTCCAGAAGGGAATAAAGTCAGTCCAGGTTTAATATAATTTAATAAACTATATGTCTAATACTGATTGTCAACAGACTCGCCTCAACTGTTCATTTGTAATTCCTGAAAAATTTCTAAAATTCTATGAATCTTTCCTCTGATCTTCTTAACTAATCAGGAATTTTTGCACAAAGGTATTCTTCTTCTTGAAACTATCGATATTACCGGCGAATGTTTTTATCAGACGGCAGATAAGTGCTAAATTCTTCTACAATTATGTTAAACTATGATTACCAATTAAAATTTAGAAATCCGCTGCATACAAAATGCCTCCTACTGATTGTGGCGCGTTGCCATTTTCATTCCACGCGAAGTTGCTCAATATGATGGAAACATTAAAAGTATTTCAGTTTAACAGTGCAGAAAGAACATATGGGCAGTTTACATATTGCAAGTATATAATAACATTTTATCTAGGTTTACGTGTAATCAAATTCTACAACAATGTTAAAATACCGATATCCTTTTTGAATAACCCAATATATTGCCCACGAGTATTTTCTACCTACATTATCGACCAGAAGTGTATGATCTTTAGGTTTTTTGAGTATAACTTCGTTCAAAGTGCACGGATCTCTATTAAATCATAATATATTTTAATGACGGGTATAATTTATTAAATAAATAACTCTTCATCAAGCTATGAAGTCAGGAATTTATAAAAAATTAGTTTTATTTATAATCTGCAAAATAAGTTAAAGTGAGCGACGAACTTCGAGTAATCATAACAAGTTTAATGCTAACAAAATGAACACCGAATGAATATTTTCAATATTTCGTAGCAGAATCCTTGGCATCGATCATAGACTTGGCGCATTACTATTAATCTACCAGTGACAGAATGCATGAAATACAAACAGCTGCAGGGTGCCTAAAAAGGAAAGCAAGCACAAAAGTTATCAAAACACGATTTTGCGAAAATCAACAAAATGGCTTCAAAAATCGTGGTGTACTTTATAAAACCTCAATACATACCATCTACATATACAGTAAAGGCATATAAGTAAGTTTGAAACTCGGGACCGCTTCGGAACTTTCACGATGCACCACGAATCGTTTTAATACTGCACAAATCTATTTTTTGCCCAAAACCCAAGCCTCGGCAATAAAATTCCGCGACTTCCCCCCAGTGGTGGGGTTGAAGTAGAAATTTTCACGAGGAACTTCCAACTCTTATGGAGCCTTTCCAACTTTATGGTGCATGTACCACTAGATGTCTGCTATTAATTTTGACCACCATCGATTAACTTTGACGAAAGTTGCGTTCAAAAAAACCTAAAATTGATATAGTTCTGGCCGATACTATATAATGCGCATACAAATGATAGTAGTCCAAAACATCCTGTATAACTCTGGGCCCATCGCACGAGGCTGACGGTAACGTAATGCCGGGGATTAGCGGCTAAATAAATCGTGGGAAAGGCTGCCGGCTACCTAGAACTTTTATGGCCGATCGTTTCCTCGTGGCTCGCGCAGGGACTGGCGAGGCGGCACCGATTTACCAACTTACTTCCACGAAAACCGATCGCCGGCTACTTATTGCGTTTATTCAGCCTATTGCCTTCTGCGACGTTACGGATCAGTCGAGAGGCGTGTCTAGGCTCCTTGCTAACGGTGCTCCGTTTTTGCTGTAACCGCGAGATACCGCGCGGGACCGAGTCCGTGGATTGGATTCTCCCACCCCGCCGTAGTTTCCAACTTTCGCGAGATCGTAGGATTCACAGCTAGTAAAATACGATTGATGCGTTTCAGTCGACCGAGCCGTGACTGACAGCTACGCGATCTCTCAACGCAAACAAAGTGGACCCCGAGAGTTTTGCATAATGCCGTGATTCGCTTTTCATGAGGTCGCGCGTAAACTAACGACTGTATATACAGTCTGAAAGTGAGTCCTGAATGTATATACAGGAAGTGTGATTATCCGATGACTATATAAATGCCGGGATTTCTATTTTCTCGTTCCGTTTTACGACGAGCAATTCAAAGAGGAAAGTTTTGGTAAACATTTCATGTTTTGATGAACTGAGGATGGGCCGTCCGTACGATTGAACGGCGGAGCCGTTCAGTAAACGTTCATCTTAATTCATGTTAGACTTATTGTTAGTTTAATTATACATAAATATGTTTGTATTTCATGTCTATGAACATTCAAGAGGATAGTAGAGAGGGTGGTTTAAATATAGGCTACCACTTTTACTCCAGGACTTATTGTTAAATTTGTTAAAGATTTTTAAGATTTTTGACACTTGAAGGTATCTACTATATGTATATTTGCTTTATAATAGGTATGGAGTTAAAGTAATCTTCTATTTTTCTTGAGTCGTAGATTCACACTATTCCTGCTAACAGAGATGGATAAATTCATTATCTAGATGAAAAGTTTCGAATAAGGAATAAAAGTTAAAAAAAATGCTACGTCATTTTTAATCGTTTAAACATGGGAATTACAGTTTTTATAATAAAATGATACTTCTTGGATGACTCGACATTTGGCAAGCAATTTAATCTCATTAACTGTTTAAAGCTCAGAATGATGCACTTGGATGCTGCAGCATTTCACTACGTATTATTCGAATAAAATTGTGCCCAACTTTGCCTGATAGGGAAGAACAGCTAACATGATCTTATACTTTTAACTAGCACATATTTAGACCCTAGCCTGTATTTGGACCACCTAGATAAGCTGTGGATATGAGTAAATAATCTATAAGTTGGACAGAATCTAGAATAATCATAACTTTAACGTGATAATAATACCTACATCCTTATACCAAAGAATCTGTTAAATCAAAGTACCAAGAGTAGCATTTAAGAACTGAGGCTTATGTTATTCATTATGCAATTACTGATTAATATTTTACGATATACTACTTAGGAGTTAAAATATTAACAGATATACAATATCAGAATTTACATATATGTAACACAAACTTTCTAATCCAGGATTTCATTATAATAAAAAGAAATATATGAAATGTTACGTAATGAATCAGTTTCCTTCCGTTCTCCTGAAAAATTACATGTTTTTGACTTGTGACACATTTCTTGTCGCGATGCCAAATACATACATATCCTATATACATGTATGTATAGTACATCTACATACCTACCTATCTTTGTTTCAAGTCAAATCTCAAAATCAATGTTTTTATTGTACAATATACCCAGAAAGTATTTGTGAGCCATAAAATTTCTGATCATTATTTAGTTCATCACCACAGATATTTTCAAATAAAGACTATGAAGTGCACAAAAAATTGAATTCATATAATGTAACTGTTTCATTAATTTGATAATTGATAATTGCATACTTTGTCATTGCTAATTAATTTCTAATTATACTTATTTTTCAAAGATTTTCAAGAAGTCAATATTTCTACGACCGTGGTTAGAACTTGGGTTTAAAATGATGACTGCCAACACTATTCATTGTCTTCTTACCACTTTTATTGTCTACTTATTTTCGATGTATATGCATTCATAATAAGTTGCTATTATACAGGGTGAGGCACTTAAAACCGGCCATCTGAATAACTTGGCTGCTATTGGCGATCGGAGCGATCGGAAAAAAATGCATCAGGCCAAAATTATTTGGTATCGAGGGGCTGATCATCCGATGTTACTAGTTTTTTGATAGGTAGAGGTGTCAAGGAGATATGAAGGTCATCTCTGTTTTTTTAAATAGAATGGTATGATTTTTTACTTACATTCTGTTAGAGTATTTTAAGACGAATACAATGACCTATTGGAAAGGTCATTCGTGGTGTGGGTTCAGACAATTGTGATGGAAAATAATTTACTTTGAGGAAATGATCAAGCACCGTTGATTTATTTATCTAACAGTAATACACGACTAATACAAGTGTTCAAAATGGTGACCTTGAACATTGATGCATGCTATGAAGCGTTGCTTGACGGATAATACGGCATGTTTAATTTCAGTTGTGTTTATCGCGGCACAAGCTCTTCTTATACGCTCTTTCATATCTTCTTTGGTTGTTGATATTTCATTATACACTTGCTGCTTTAATTTTCCCCACAAATAGAAGTCCAGAGGTGTTAAATCTGGAGAACGTGCAGGCCATTTATGATTTCCTGCACGACCAGACCAAGGATCTCCAAATGTCACGTTGAGGAATTGAGTAATTATCCGTGCAGAATGAGCAAGGCATCCATCTTGTTGGAACCACATAGTTTGCCGTATGTAAAGCGGAATATTTTCCAGCAGGTGTGGCAAAATTTCCGTTAAAATCTGTTTACATCTCGAAGTGTCTAATGTGCCATCGATAAAATAAGGACCAATTATTTCACCGTTAAGAAGTCCGCACCAAACGTTTACAGACCAAGGTCTTTGTTTATCCTCTTCTCGCAGCCACCGTGGAGATTTTCTATTGACCAATAATGCATATTATGACGACTGACTTGGCTACAGTTTGTAAATGTGGCTTCGTCCGTAAACAAAACTTTAGTCAGAAACAGCTCGTCACTCTGTAATTTCTGCAGACCCCATACACAAAAATTTACACGGTTTTGAAAATCATTCCAATGCAATTCTTGGTGAAGCGAAACATGAAAAGCGTGGAATTTATTTAAATGTAATATTCGCAAAACACTTCGTTGACTGATGCCACTTTCACGTGCTAGCTGCCTTGTACTAGCATGGGGATTTTGTGTTACAGCTGCTAAAATGTTCACTATATTTCGATCATCAGTTGCTGACTTGGATCTTCTTCGTATTTTGTTATCTACACGTCCAGTTTCTTGAAAACTCTTAATAACATTCGTAAATATAGATTCATTTCATCCGTTCAGCATACAAACTGACTGCATCTCTTACAATTTGGCGACATTCCCCATAAACAAAAACCATATCTACTTTCTGCGCTATTGAATAACGCATTTTGGAAACTTGAGATACACTTCGTTCGGCAGAGATTCTTATGAACGACTAATCATAGTATGTACAGATGAAGCGTACAGCGTGATTGAATGTTTATTTCCATTCAACGACCCATAACAAGAGATTACGAGACAGAGATGAAGTAATAATATCAACAACCAGAGACGGCAAGGAAGTGTTCGACCATTTCCTCAATGTAAATTATTTTCCATCACAATTGGCTGAACCCAGACCACGAATGACCTTTCCAATAGGTCATTGTATCCGTCTTGAAATACTCTATCAGAATGTAAGTAAAAAAACATACCGTTCCATTTACAAAAACAAAGATGACCTTCGTATCTCCTTAACGCCTCCACCTATCAGAAACCTAATTTCGGCCTGATGCATTTTTTCCTATCACCAATAGCACCCAAGTTATTCAGGTGGCCGTTTTTAAGTGCCTCACCCTGTATATTTATATCATCATTAACAATGATTATTTTTAATAAATGGTCCATTATAACAGTTTGACATAAATTTATTTACAAGCTTACATTTAACATCATATGAATATTACAGAATTAATAGAAACTGTAGTTAAATACCTAAATGACTTAATTTATTATTATTCAATTTTACTTACTGAAAATGGTAAACAAATTTTTTTAAAGTAAAATATTATCCTTCGTAATTGAAAGAAATGGTGGATTAATATTGGTAGTCCAAATATGATAATAACACGGATATCTCCTCTTACAATCTTCCTTTGTATTTATACGTACCGTAATGTTTATAACAAACGAAAATATTTCTAGTTTCTAGTTCGTTCCACAGTCCGGTTGGTGTTCGTTTACGAGCAGTAAAACATTAGCCGGTGATCTTTTTTTCACCCGTATTGGGCAGTTCGGTCGGTGCCACCTTCTTTGACATCAACCCCTTCGCAACTCAGAAATTCCTTTCTCGGTCTCTCCCCTCGAGTCATCTATTCTAAATGAATTCTCGCCTCACTGACTTTGCGACGATATATTTCATATTTTATGATTTGTAGAATGTCCTCGCCCACCTTTAGACACCTTTTTTAATCGCTGAATCAACCAGCGGCCGCATACTCGCACTGCCACAAACGAGACGCGTCCATAACGTACGGGCACTAAAAATTATAAGAAGAAAACGTCAGATTCTTTCCTTGTGGTTAACCAATTTTTATGCAGTCCTATCGGTTCGAATATTTTGACGTGACTTATGCTAGCTACGGTTTTCTCTGTAACAATACAATCTGTAGATATGTATTGTAAAGTTGAGCGAAGCAGAAGCTTCCTTATCCGAACTCCTGTTATCCAAACACATTCGCCAATCCAGACGTTTCATTTCGTTCTTATGCAATCTATGATTTCTCAATTAAAATTTGACACTAAACTTACCGAACCCTTCAAAAAGGTAGAAATTAGAACGTCGAAACCGGTCATTTTACTGGTTGTGGTAGGTTTAGTATTAAAAAATATGACTCCTTATTAACAGCCTCAGAACTGTGCAGAATTATGTGCATGAGTTTCTCATATCCTTTTCTGTATACATATTGGTGATATTTTTCGTGCATTTTAACGGATTGGTCACATTTTCACTCACACTTTTGATGTTAAAGTGATCGGTTGTGATAAACATTTCAGTGAGTGTTTTAAGGGGAATAATAAATATTTTCTAGTTATTTATTTGGCCCTTAAGTAATGTTACTAAATGTCTAATTCGCATTGTAGATAACGTGTCAATGGAGTATTATATGCCCTACGGTTCAGTAAAGTTTATTACATATTTCTATTCTTGATTATGGAATTAAAAAATATTTAAACTAAGAAAAACAAGACAAAATAACATATAATTAAATTATAATATTGACTTACAAATGTTCAATCAAAGTTCTCTAAGCCGGTAAGGTAGTAATAAATTTAAAACCGCGATGACACATATATGTATACAATGTTGGTATATATTTATGCATTTGAAAACGTAACATCAACAATGAATAAGGTTTTTACAATAGCATTCAAATGCATATTGTCTAAAAATTGTATATAATACATTGTTATATAACATTCCAAATCGTATATTTTATTTCGCTACGTACACTAAAGATAATGACTTCAGTCAAGATATTGCCTTTTTGTTAACTTAACTTTCCTGTTTTCTATTTAGCTCCACAGACTCTTGATCATAATTCTAGTACAATAATATAATAAAGATAATTAGAATATTACATTACTACAAAATAAGGGTATAACTTATATTAGTCATTTTCAAGTACTCACATACGTAATAATTATAGTTTGGTAGAATACATAAATTGTATCCACAATACTTGCATATATACAATAATTATATCCATAAACAGTTACAGCACACAAGTTTCGTTTGGTCATCATTGTACGTAACAACATCATGAATATAAAGTTAAAAAAAAAACTGAAATTACCTTCCGGACAATCTGATATTTCCTTTAATTGCAACGTTCTCTTACAGAGTTTTCAAAAAAGCGTATGACACTGGAACGAATGGCGAGGTACTTTACGCGAGTCCTCCGTGGAAGGGACGAACAAAGGCAGTGTTCACGTCCAATTACATGATGTTCCTTTAATTATGCAGCAGCGGTGGACCGGCCACGGACAGTTCGTAGGAGGTAACCAACAGCTTTAATTTGGGTCTCAGGAGTTTCGCTAGAGCCCCCCGCCTGGGGCGCCATACGTGGGAATATAAGCTGTAGACCGTGGACGGATCAGTATGGGTGACTACACCACGTTCCTTCGTGTCCTTGGTCCTTAGTTCAAGATAGTCGTCTGATTCTGTCTTCCTTTACGGCTGCCCTCTCGCGCAACTGAGACGCTCATCCGCGTAGAAACGAGAGCTCGTAGTCTAACCGCGTCGCACCGGAATTTCCTCCAGCACGCCACTTTCTAATCACCATACTAAGTAGTTTACCTCTGTATTGTGATCAGATCGATAGATCTAATTATTGAGGGCTAATTTATTTTTCTAGATCAATCTCCTCTGGATATTACCCTCGAAAGAAAGTAACTGATTGAACAAACTTATTGAATAGTATTTTTGGTAAGCATTTTTTTATGTGAAAAAAAAAAAATAAACAAGATAGGAGTACCTACTTTGAAAAAAACATTTGTTATTTGTATAAAAAACGTCTTCTATGTAATCGTAAGTCAAGGAAAGATTGAAATGCTGAGAAAACACCACTTCAGTTTTAGACACTTTAGTCTCATTTGACATTTCAATAATGTAATTTTATTTCAGGAACCTGTTCAGTATAAATTACATACATTGTCTTGCTATACACGTCGTACTGTCCTTTCAACTACTTTATTGCTTGCAATATAAAGTTAAAGAACAATTCCCATCTATTCTTTATATGTACTTCTATTTTTGTTACTTCAATATAAATTCTTGAGATTGATATATCAAGCTATCGTCTTAGATTTATTGTATTGTAAAATTAAAATTAATACAAAGCAAGATATTTCCCACATTGATAACTAAGCTCTTGTCCATAATCATACCATTAATATCTTCAACATTCTTGATCTTGGTGGAAAAATAATACTTACACGCAAACATTAGAAGAAACTTTGAATAAAGTGTATAAATATATAAAAATGTCAATAAAATGTTCAATAATGATATAACATTCGTATTGCCATCTACTTGAGATACAGTTCTTCGTACAATTAAGTCAGCAATCACCTTTAGATGTATGCATGTTTCATAAACGTTCCACGTCATCTTTGAAATAACTCGAAAAATTTGCTGTAATACCCCTAGTGACATTCCCGTGACAACAAAATGAAATTACCATCGCAAAAACGAAATCCCGTAAAGTAAGACAACTCGGGTCGGATCATGGGCTAGCGATCTAGATTCCAAAGAAACGAAGAAAGATAGCGCGGTCAGTAAACAGAGATCAAGACAGAATCAGCAAAGCTTTGAACCGGTCAGGATCTCACAGTCGTCGAAAATGCCAACGTATGATCGTATGTTTTCCCAGTCGACAATATGCGCGTAATGCTAATCCAGCTTCATTGCTCTGTACGGAACAGCCTAAAAGAAATGGCTTACCGTCGAAAATGACGCTTAATGCGCCACCACGACGTGGCCGGTTTGTCATATCCGTGCTAAACTGAAACCAGATCGAAGACTAACGTGGGCCTTGTTCTCGACCACGGAGTCTTCTGTGTTGCAGAAGGAATTTTAATGGTAAACATGACAAAGTAACACCCCGACAACAGTGTCGATCATCGTATTCGATTATGAGAAGCCAAAGACGGGCAACGCGGTTCACGGTCCCAAAAACGTCTGGCTAATAAATTGTTAGGTGATCAAGCTGATCCTCTGGAACCTTAACGCTTCGAATCGCGTTCTTTTATACGGGGAAATGATGTAGCGACATCTTAAATTGGAGTTTGGCCGCTCCAATTTTCGAAGTGGCCGGTATAATGGCAGTCGACTCCACTATAGAGGGCAACGGGGTGACACTGTACATCTTGTACGGAGCCACACGCATCGGCTGCATCCTCGGGGACTATGGTAGTATGGCCTGCATTCCATGAGAAGGATACCGCGCGAATTTGAATATCGGTCGATCAACGGAGCCGTCCGACGATCTTCCTCGGGAACGTGCTACCCGTTCAGCAACCTGTGACCCTTTTTGTCCATTCGTGCGATCCATTTTAAAAGAGGTAACGAAACGTTCCGAAAGTATTTTCGGTTGCTTCGTTATGTAAAAACACAACGATTTTTTCCCCTTGTATGATTCTATCGTAAGTACGCGTGAATATTTTAACTCTCGCGCACTGTTCGATAAACTATTGCGTTATTATTACTTGAATTAAATTGGGTCTGAATTAGAAATCGAATTGAGGAAATATATTTGCCTATTGCTAGATTATAATACAATATATGTATATGTATGTATGCTATTGGCGTCGAATTAATTTACAAATTTCGATAATAGGAAATAGAATTGTGAATGAAACCTTAGCCTTGGGTCAAGTTGACCTGAACGATGCACGAGGGTTAATTACGTGAACATTAGAAAAAGATTAGTGTTTAAAGGGTATTTTATACGCTATGTACCGTTGAAAGATTAAAAGTCACATTGAGAATAGAAATGTATAGATGAGCAGAATTTACTTTAAATTATCCATTACGGAATATTGCTTAGATCAAAATTGTTTAGATTTACAGTAACTTTCTAACCGTGTTTCTTGTTATTGCCCAGGCAATATCTAATTTAACTGTTTCTTAAGCATATTGTTAACAATAAACGTATCAACTGTTCCACTGGAATTTATTTCAACGACTAACAAAGTATTAAATATATTACACATATTATTTTAGTAGATTGAAGGGTAGTGACTATGTTGATACACGTATAAAATACATCAAATGTTGACAAAGCCAAACAATCTGGGACTAATATTGATACATTAGTACTTCATTATTTTCACTATTATAGATTACATATTTTGTTTAACAATATTACGCAATCTAATAGTAGGTGATACACAAATGTTTATTCACATTTTTATTCTACAATACTTATTATGAAATATGTTGAAGACATTTCTCATATTAATATTTAATAAGAAATAACTGACAGGAAACATTATGTCATTGAAAAGAACGGTTGAAAACTATTTAAGATACTAATCTGTCCGGTTTTGTGATCAATTAAAATATAAAATTACTACTGCTTTCATGTTCTGTTATTATAAATTATGGTAATGATTGCTAATCGAGAAACTTGACCATGACACACGTAATAGAATGTAGTATCGTATTTTATGTCGAATCATCGTATCTATTCTAGATTTAAAGCGTGCGAAAACTATGCGACAAGTTAATAACCTTCTCATGATCTGATAAGTTGATGGCTTACCGTATTTCACTCACGAATGCCAGTTTTCTACCTACGCCGTTTCTTTATACCGAATAACAAAACAAGGAACAAGAAATTGCATGAGACGCAGCCTACATTTTCTCATAAATACTATAGATTAAGTGAGCGTTTAAAATATTATGCTCGTATTTCATTACAAGGACTACATTTTAATATTATTATTTATGTAAAGGTTAAATCCTTTTAATAATGTTATTCATATTTAACAGTAACGTAATCTGTACTCAAGTGCTGTGTATTACTCTTTTCATTTTCTTGTTTTATGTCAATATATAATGATTATTGTGCATTAACATTTTCATTATGTGTTAAATGGTTAAAGTAACATGGTATTAAAAAGTAAATATGTCTCTGTACATACCTATATTTCTATGTAATAAAGTAGGAATACATGAGTAGTCTTAAAGCAGAAAATTGTTCGACCACTTCTCAATGGTATTTAATCTGCAGTTCTTTTAAATTGCATATAAATAAAAATAATGGGAAAGAAATTATATTTGGGCTCATATTAATTAAATATGCTTCATCATTCCACTTGTACATTTTCGTGGAAATATAATAAAAAATACGAAAATTTTTATGTGATGTTGGTAATTAATGTTACGACAAAGTGTCTAGAACACCAACAATTTGCCAATTGGTAAAAGACAATTTTTATGCTACATAGAAAACATTTTCATATAGAAAATGTATCTGTCTATAAAGCAATACATTTTTACTAATTTTCTCGATTTCAAGGGACAAATGTGAATGCTAAGATCCCATCAGATTTATTAGTTTTTGAGTAATTAAAATTGTAAAACCTGTTAAAATAACTCAATTAAAACGATATAAATCAGCGGTGGGCAAAGTTGGTTCCCGGGAGCTAAAACTTGTCCCTAGCATCGTTCACCGCTACCATGGAGTGACAGACACAAGTGTCTGTGCTTCTTTGTTTCTACGAAGGCACACGGTGCGAAAGAAATTTCTGGACTACTGAACTTTGCTATCTAAACTGTATTCCTTAATTAGGTTACACTTTTCAAATTATGAATTCCTAACAGAAATGGGGCAAATTGAACTGTTCGACCAATGATAGTAACGGTGAAAGATTTCTACATGCTATGTATTGATAATTATGATCTGTTCCTTCGTAATCCAAATACATTTACACATATAGACTTTTTTAAAAATAAAAAATCAAATCTTGACCTCATATTATCAACAATGAATATTGCAGATAAAGTTCACGTTAGAACTCTTGACGAAACCTGGGGTTCGGATCATTATCCCATCTATATAATTATTAATATAGGAAGAAGCCTATTTTTAAAAAAATCCTTTAAGTTACTGTCCGTCCGTAGGGGGAGAAGCTTTTATATTCCTAGAAAATTTTTATGTAGATTTTCTTTTGGCAGATTACGATTCTTTATCAGCTAGTAATAAATATAAAATTTTCGTTAATATAATAGCAAGCTCCATCAAACATAACACTCTTGCAAAGAAAATGGTTCATCCTCATATGCATAAAAATCCCGTTCCGAGGTGGGCACCTGAATGTGAAAAAATTAAGTGATTAAAAACAGCGGTCCCCAAAAAATGGGAATTTACAAAAAATTTAGCTGATCTAATAAATTATAAAAAAAATACTTGCTCAGACTACGAAATTATTTAAAAGAAAAAAAGGACAGTTTCAAAGGATTTGCAAAAAGCTTCAACTTTCGCACCAATATAAAATTTACTTGGAATAGAAGTAAGTCATTATCTTAAAAAATAAATGAGTCAAAAAATATTTAACCCATGTAACAGAAGATCTACAAACCAGAAATCAAATTGGAACCGCCGTTAGTAAGATGAACCCCTATATTCGCGTAATTCTAAATCAGCCCCAAGCTTAGATGGAATTAATTAGGAAGTTATTAAAAACCTGCCTATAAAATATAAACTTATTCTGTTAGATATCTACAATCAAATGTACACAACAAATGACTATCCACCGGATTGGAAACAGTCTTATATTCGCTTCATAAAAAAATCAGATGGAAAAAATGTTTGTCCAACAGCTCCTTCTTCATGCTTTTGTAAACTCTTTGAAACCCTGGTCAAAAATAGGTTGCAACACTGGTCTGAATATAACAACTTACTACCTATAAGTCAAGCTGGCTTTCGTAAAGGTCAGTCTTGTATAGTCAATCTGGTAAACTTAAGCATATATGTAGAGGAAAGGTTTGCTAACAAAAAAGACATCCTAGCAGCGTTCTTAGATGTTCAAAGCGCTTTTGATTAATGTCAAGCGACATCTTGATAAATAAATTAGACACCATCGGTTGTTCAAATCATCTAATTAGATTTGTCAAATTTTTCACGTGTCAGAGAGAAATTCACACAGACTTAATTGATAACGAAACTAGATTAGTTTACAAAGGCGTTTCCCAAGGGGGCATCCTTAGCCCACTCATGTACCTATTATACGTCTTGTCTTAGATATAACAAACAATTTACCTACCACGTATCTGTTTCTTAATTCGCAGATGATATTGCAATTTACTAAAAAATTTCTCCTTTCAACAAATGTAAAAATTTAATTGAGAAATCAATAATAATCATTAAAAACAATCTTCGCTCCCTAGTCAAGTCTTGTGACTCTACCCAATTTCTGGGAATAATTTTTTATTACAATATGACGTTCATACCTCATATACTCCATATTAGCAAAAAATGCATGAAGACCTTCAACATAATAAAATTTCTTTTCGAAACATGGTGGGACTCAGATCCTGATCCTGAAACGTTAATCATTTTCTAAAAGAGTCTTGTGCGCTCACACATTGATTACGGATCTTTCATATATTTGCCAACACGAAAATATTTCAAAGAAAAATGAGAAAAAACACAAATTCATCAATTAGCCCTAGGGTCGTATTAGCACTCCGATTAACATCTTACTGGCGGAGTTAAAACTTTCGCCTATCTGTGAGCACACGAAACTTTTGTGCAATAGCTATCTAAGTAAAGTTTTATCAAACACGGGCACCCAAGTTAACAAAACAATAAACCAGTATTATTCAAAAAATAAGAAGAAGGAACGCAAAAGGAACAGACTTATAAAACAATGTATCAATGACATAATCCATATAAAAAAGAATCTACACATTCACAATCAATACGTTACCTATTGCTTTGATTTTAACTCAGTTCTGATTAACACTGGAATTGGAAATTCACGTAAGCAAAGCGAAAATCCTAACGCCGTACTAAATAACTTAGTATCCAAACATAACTCATACACAATATGTACTGATGGACGCAAAATTGCTCGTTCAATCTCTGTAGGAACAACTTGTGTCTGTCAGGAACTAAATATTTCCATAAAAGGAGTATTCCAAATGTTTCCTCCGTTTCCGCTTTGAATGATGCTCTTGACGTCGCCCTTCTCAACGAAAATCACAAATTTTAAATATTCACGGACTTTCCCAGTGCGCTTGTCTGTCTTCAAAATCCAAAAATAGATATAAGAATTAATTTTTATATTTTGGAAATAAAAAGGAAATATAATTATCTCATGCAAAAGTCTACAATCGGCAGCAATATAGAACTGTTCTGGATACCGTCACATATAGGCATACAGGGTAACGAAAATGTTGACTCATTAGCAAAAGCAGCAACTGCAACAGAAGCAGATAACTCTGTGTCTATTCCCTTTACCGACTTTCAGGAATCATTCAAACATAAATGCGATTCAAACACCAAAAAGTTCATTGTAGAACAAAGTCGAACAGAAGGCAAAGAGTATTTTCAATTTCATTTTAAAAACAACAGCAAGCCTTGGTTCGCAAATACAGGCTTTACACGTGAAATTATTGTAACCATTAATCGTTGTAGATCCGATCATTATAATCTCGCTGCTTCACTGTCACGCGTAGGCATTATATGTAAATGAAGCTAAGTGCAATTGCAAGTACGAAAAGCAAGATTTGAACCACATAGTTTGGCAATGCCTCTTGTACGACACTCAAAGATTGAAACCAATTAAAAAACTAAAAAAATGCCAACTGTTTCTACCACAGAAAACAAGGTCACTACACCTTTGTTTTCACATGTACATAATTTTTTTAACAAAATGTAATCTACAAATATAAACATGCAATATTTTACTCCATCTAAATCCACATGTGTCTCTAACTATCGTACATACTCTACATACATATGTAATCTAACAATCTATATTAAAACCCATGTAAAGCCATATAGCTCTCATTGAGAGTTCTTTTGTGCTCAAATAAAGAAAAAAGAATGGAGGAATTGATGACACATGAAATGATCGTTTTATTACCACAAAGGTAAGATTAAATAGACTCTCTACACGTCTTCATTGAAATACAAGTGTTACATTCCTGTTATATTCATTACATAATTATTATACTGAATTTGAAGATGACATTCCGAAGACACTTTTAGCTACGATCTTCCTACCGGATGCTGTCATCGTTAAATAGTGTTATTTAATATAAACTTGCATGCATCTTTATAAAGTTTATCTATGAATTTTGCTTAAATGAATTTAATTGAGATTATTCTTCACCTTACTTAATATTAGTGTGTAACATACTTGATTTTATTCTTCAATTAAATAGTATCTTAAACAAGTAAAGTAACTGTGACATTTTACAATAAAGAAAAGGAGTTGTGATAATAATGTTTATTCATAAAAATAAAGTTAGAACTACCTACAGAGTAGTAAAATCGCTCATTTCACGTGCAATGACCTAATAGTTATCATTCCTACATACTTCACAATAAGTACTAGATTCACTATTAGTCGACATTATATCTATGCATTATTCCAGGAGAATACGTGACTACAAGTATGAAAGACGGTTAGCGCAAAGACGGAACTGTAACGTTTAGATGGAGTTTTTCTTCGGTGACATCAATACCCGCAGAATCTCAGTAACGACCGTATCTCGGTAGCGACGGAATAGGGAGTCATTGAAGCAAAAGAGCCCGGAACAGTTGGATACCTACACTCTCCGCCGGCATCCTAAGATCTACGCCACGAAGGTGTTTATGCGGTTTCTGAGAAGCGCACTTCGTTTTTGCTACTACCTGTCCCTTCGTTCCTCTGCCGGTGTCCCCGCATCGAAGACCATTTCCTCTTGCTTACCTACCGCCTTTATTTCTCTGGCTGTCGCTTAATGACTGTCCAGTGACAAATAAACCTGAGCAGCCACTTCCAGATGTTCGCCCTCAACGCCGTAGCGTTGTTTTGCTTGTTGAGATAATTGTCTATCGGTGGACTGGACTTCGCCTCGAACCTCGCTTAGTATAGTCGCGTTCTCTAGCTACCGGCAATTGCAATCGTTGAGAATTGTCACCGTTTTCACGTTTCACCGTTTCATACGTAACGTGGTAGACTATTATAAATATTGGTAATCGTTTAGATACTACAGCGGCTTTTCCCAGTTTTGGCTATTCCATTATAATTTTCTTTTTAAATCTTCATTTTATCACTAAAACGAGAAGTCAGCCAGGGGAGGTAAAAAAACTAACATAGTTATTGTCATTTACAAAAAAATTCTTAGTAATTATGTATGTAGAAGTACACCTAGCTCACCGATTTTCGATGATTTTTTAATATGTTGTAGAAATCAACATTTTGAACAACTATTTCCTACACATATAACTGCCGCTCGACTTTAGTTTTCGAGATATTAATGAGAAATCTTTAGGTACTATACACTGAATTCTGTTTATATAAACGTGATTAACGAAAAACAGCTAAAGTGAACATTTACCAAAATATTTAAACAACTTGAAAGTTTTAATTTAAGTAACGTAATGTGACGTATCTTACGTTTATATTATACATACATATAATAAGTAAATAGATTCACTGCTGTACAGATTCTACGCCTTTTCCTAGATACTGTTTGCTTCACTTTTAAGAAGTCAATTAATACCTGCTTTGTGAAAAACATGACAAAAATTCTGGGAATATCTTTTTGTTAATACGCAAATAAAGTTCAAATAATATTATTTACACAGGCGGAGGTAATTACAGAATTATCACATCAAAAATGTTACTATTTAGAAATTAAAGATTTTTGATATAATGTAATATTGATCGGTTGATAGTCACTACTGTAGCAGTCAAAGTGACAAATAAATTTGCATTCCATACTTTTTTAATGCTGAATAGAACAATAAAAAGTCATGGATATCGACGGTACGTAGCAATAACAAAAATTAAATTTATGTAAATAATTGACGTTTAGATTTTTAGACGTCACCGATATATCCAGTGGCATTATAGTGCAATTTTAGAACGTATAACTTTGTCCATTTTGTCCATGACAATTATTCAATTTTTCAATATTAAATATTGCAGTATAAGAGGCTACAACGATGTAGATGTGAATGCAAAATTTGTATAAGAAACTTTAATGTTCACCATTATGATTATTAAGTTTCAACTACAGAACAATTACGTTGAACACAAGTGGATAAATAAACAAGAAAAAAAATTAAAATTATATGTGAAAGTGCTAACCAGTAGGTATCTATTTCTTGACACATTCGTTTTTAAGTAATACGATCACTGGACACTAGATTGATTGCTATTGCGGTTTGGTTAAATGTAACTTCTAATTCTTGCATTCATATAACGTAACTTACTTGCAGTGAATAATAAATGTGTAAATTAATATTTTAAAGAAGCTTTATATTTTATATCATACTATTAAATTAAAAGTAAAAAATAGAAAATTATCTGGGCAGGCAGTGTAACATTAAAAAAATATCTTAAATAACTAATTAATGTGTAATGTATTACTTCAGTTATTCGATTCATAATATTGCACTATTTAAAGTTAAAATTTGTTGGTACGGATAATAATTTAAAACATCTGGTTCGTTGAACTGTTTTAATTCATTGTTAACTTAATTCAAATAATGTAACTCCTTAAATGTAACTTAAAATATACTGCTAATAGCGATAATAATTTTACTAGTGGTAAATCTTATATGTATTATTGAATTTTTCAACTATAGGTAAATAGCTATTGAAAAGAATATTTTAATGTATGTTCAAAGAACACGCAAGTAAAAGCAGACTTATGTGTCCTTTTATTATAAAAAAATAATGTATAATCACTGTTTATTTATCCTGTTCAGTGTATTAGGAGAATATGTTTAACAGTGAGTATTGTTATTCTGGCGTATTATGTAAAATCCTTGGTAACTGATAATATGCCCATGTATTATACTTTATGTTATTTTATTTTATTATAAATTATTTAATATAAATACATTATACAGAGACAAACAAATGATTATATTACGTCTTGTACAACTATTCGTATTTAGCTGTACCATTACAATTTTTAGAAAATTAAAATATTTGCGGTAGTAATCAAGATTTAGTTACGATATCTTTAGATTATGTATCGAATACATAAATCGATTATGTATGGAACCCAGAAATAAAACACACTTTTGGCAATTTTTTTGCGAAAGTGATGAAGTAAATGGAAAATCTGTTAAAATATGTTTGCCATACATATCTTCAAGTAAGCCTTTATTTTTAAGTGAGCACCTAATCGGTATGAAGGATAACTTGGAAACGGTTTCACCTAGAACAGGAGACGAAAACTTTTTGTGTTCTACATGAAATCGACTAAAGAAATATATAGAAATTGTTAGAAATATGATCTTTTGTGTAAATGTGAAATTCGGAGAAGAAAGTATCGTTTTTAACCGAAAAATGTTGTATAAAAACGTTCATAGCAAAGGAAGTTTTTAATATATACCAACATCCCTACGTATTTCTTTATTAAATTTCATGTAGAACATAGAAAGGTTTCGCTTTTTGTTCTAGGTCAAACCGTTTTCAAGTTATCCTACACACCGATTGGGTACTCACTTAAAAACAGTCAACGTGGCTTAGCCCTAACGTCGCCATTTTGTTCCGTAGAACATATTGTTCGCGTACCCGACGGTATGTACAATAAATTTCTTTCAATACACTTCCCATTTATTTCTTCATTTTCTTGATTTTA
Organism: Dufourea novaeangliae; assembly: GCF_001272555.1. NCBI lineage: Eukaryota > Metazoa > Arthropoda > Insecta > Hymenoptera > Halictidae > Dufourea > Dufourea novaeangliae. The sequence goes on along the minus strand of NW_015374429.1, from coordinate 45,452 downwards.
TTTTTGGGGTCCAAAATTGCCTGACCCCTTAACTCCAATAGGTTACTCTATTTTTTCCGTGAAACCAAGTCTCATCTTTATACTATACGCTAGCAAGTACTCCGTTTCATTAGTACATACGAGCAACTTTTGCGGTAGTATCGTCAATCGTAGCGAAGCAAAGCCTGGAAACCACAGGGGCAGTGTTTTCAGAGCCACCGGCATGCGGACATGAAAGATTAGACAACGATTCCGTGTTGAAACGGGCGCGTTTCGAGACGCAAGGATTCTGATTCGAGGCAACAGGTCGCCGTGGAACCGTTTCGCAGACCGCGGGTGAGAAAAGAGGAATGGGATGGGGTAGCAAGAACGGAACAAGACAGGTCTCGAAGCCGCCGAGAATCCTGAACATTCTATCCAGTGCATTTCGGTATAATTTTCGGTGCTGCTCGATCTTTATGCAGATCGGGAGCAAATATCTAGTCGGGTTGGCTGATTGGTATTCCCGACGGCACGCGGCTCATCACTTTCCCCCCCCAGATTTATCGTTCAAAATTCAGCCCCGCATTTTTATATTGATAATCACTCACAAGGGGGTGGGGGGTTTGCGGAAGGGGGGAGCATAGGGACAAAGAATGTGGAATGGGTGAGTGCAGTCACGCCAGTGACGTCATGCCAGTTATGCTAGCGTATGGTTCAGTGTGGGTAGGCCAGAGGAGGGCTTTACTGCTCTTTCAACTACCTTTCTCTTGGTTTTCCTTTTATTTTTTTTCTCTCTCTCTCTCTCTCTCTCTCTCTCTCTCTCTCTCTCTCTCTCTCTCTCTTTTGCCTCGCAGAGTTCCATTAATGGTGCATTTGCATACGCAATTTAGTCATTCGGCTAACCGTTCGTTAATTATCCTTCACCCTCTTGTTTTCGGCTACCTTGCCCACGTTCATGTCTGTTGTCCAATGTGTGCAACGTCCTGAACCATCCAAAAAACGAAAAGCGTTGTATGATATGCTAAATCGTGAAGCGATTACTGCTGTACCAGCGGCGAAGATGGTTATTTTGATTTAGAGTAATATGTACTCGCAATTTATTTAACAAGACGAATGTCACGCGTTGTTTGCACGAATTATAAGCTATTATCAACGACGATAACACATAAAGCGCATGTTCGTGCGTTACTAAGATATTGGATTTGTTTCCAATGTTTCCTGGATTTCAGACACTACGTTACGAAATATCAATTTGGCCGCGTTCAGTTCAGGATAAGCCGCGGCATTATCGATTCAAGTCGTAATTAATATGTCTTGTTCCCGGAGATTTTCCTGTTTTTGGATGCTTTGTAGTAGGGGAACCTGAGTTAAAGTGGAACCCGCAAAGTTTAGTGAGCTATAAAACTCACAAAAAATAATAGAAACAAGCCTATTTTTCACTGTATTGTAGAATACACTTTTATATTCTAAAATCGACAATATAAAGTTTGTATCGCTTTTGGAATTGTATAAAGGTATCTTTTAAGAATCTGCTACAATTCTTTAAGTTTACCTTAAAAGCGGGGTGAAATGATATCTACGGAGGGGCGAACAGAAAAATAAGACAGAAAATAAATAAGCCAGAGAAAAGCAAGTATTTTTATTGAATTCGAGTTTACAAAAAGTACGTTACCTTATTTTTGCGAAAAAATAAATAGTTTATAATATCCGATATTGAAAAATGCGCATAACAACATACAATTTTGACTTGTTTTCCATTTATAGGATCTTACCATTCTGAAGTTAAAATAAAATTATGAATTTATTGTATATTTTTATATAATCTAAGTGATAATCTGAAAGAATAACGTCTGTACAAAGAAGACATTACTCACGTGACTCTTGAAATATTATTTAGTAAGGTGTGTCATTTTACAAACAATGTTACGTATAAAATTTTTTAATTTTATATAAAAGCTGTATGCAATTTGCTTCACCAACAAACTGTCTTGCAAATGAAAGTGACCTTATTTTGTTACACACTACCAGAATAGTCGCTAAATGGCAAATACACTACTAATAAGTAGCATGTACAAAACAATACTTTGCCTCACCATTTCGCTTCGCCCCGGTTTCCCCTAGTTTCTCAAGAGTCAGTGAGTTCTAGGGCCGAGATAAATTAAAAGAAATCTTTTAGTTCCACAATCAGTTCAATCTGTTAGTGAATTCTGTGTGATACAGCATACAGCCTGTCTTAACCCTTTATGGCCAAGACACTTAAATGTATATTTCAAAATTATGAGACCGATATACATATACATATATTGTATCGTCTTAATTTGGAGTTTAAAATATCGATATTAACACTAGAACTATCAGCATTAAATGTATATTAAATTAAATTGTATAATACAATGATGTACAGAATATATAAGACAATATAGCGTAATATACCATAAAAATTTCTGTAATAAATTAAAAACCAACAAAAATTTCGTCAAAAGCACCATTATAATTTCAATAATGGTAAAATAGTAAATCTGTGATCCGTTATTTTAACCGGTTTCGTAGTTCTAATGTTAAACAGACCTATAGTTTCATTATTTCTTTTTGTATTTATTTTTGGTGGAAATACTTGAATTGGTCAACTGAAACCGTGGAGACTTACTTCACATTAGTGAAATAACAGATCCTTGTTGCTCGGTGTAATACTGGGAGGTAGATGATTAATTCAATCGTAATATAGAATTATTATGTGACTTCGGTACATTGTTTCGCCTGCGACTTGTCCATTATTCGCGCGATAATGTGCAATTTCGTATCTAATCTGTACCACAATTCGTTTATCGAGCTAAACAGAGATGAATAAATTGTATCCATTAAAGAATAAAATTTCTTTCCGATGTCTGCATGTGTTGTAACTTCTATTCAATATGCTTGAATACCGATGGTATTGTATGTTTCGTAAATTCGCAATTCGAACTATTGTACTGTGTATTATTTTTCAACTATTATGTTGATGTAGAAGGGAACGTGATTTCTTATCAATAATATCCGTAACGTTTGCCGGCATAATGTTCAGATTTTTGCGTATCATGATGTTACAAGCAGATAAGTCTACAGATAAGTGTGCAATCCTCGTGCACCATTGTATGAAACAATTCAACCAAGTCTGTACATACATTGCATCGAAATTCATACATCATGTAAACAGATGATACATATAATAGGTATATAAGTATGTAATTTTTAACCCTTTCTAGCCAATGATATGAAGTTATGCGGGCAACTTAATGTATGCTAGCTAAATTTCTTAATTTTATAACTGCTTTTGTTTACAGATTAATAAATTTGATTATGAATGGTTCAAGGTAGTAATAGAAAAACTTGTTAACACACTGACTGCTATTGTGGCTACCGGTGGTCGGCATCATTTAATTGTGTATATGTAAAAACATTTCACTTTTAAACCATAACATTTATGATACAATCTTGGAAATATGATTAGTAGTGGAACATTGATCCAAACAAGGAGTGTACAAGTGAACATGTAAATATTTACATTCACAACAGCAAATCTCGAACAGGTAGATTTGATCATGATATTGATTCAATAGTAAAAAATTATGGCAGTCGTGTTAATAGGTAATGCCAGATCGTAAAAATGTAACTGCCTGACCGTGGATGTTCATATAAATCTGCATTATTTCACAGGAACTGGCACGAAAGAAAAGTTATTCACTCTATTAGATTCTATTAGATTTCAAATAAAGTAAAAATGTCAATAAAACTAAATATTTTACATAAAGTTAATAGAAATTTCTATTATAAGTTTTCATTTATTTTTACATACAAAATTTTAACAAATATAAGATCTGCAGAATAATAATTAATGAACACCATTCATGAAGAGTTAACATGACTACGACAAAGTGACGGAAGAAATGGCAAACAGAAAAAGGTAGGTAGGCTGGATGAATTATACAGGTTATTAATATATTTTCAGAAGAAGCAAAGAAAGAAAGATACACAACGGGTTGAGTTCGTCAACCTAGAACCACGTCAGGTGACTTTTCGTACACCGCCCACAACGTGCCTGTAGACCTGTCAAAAGAAAAAGAAGATTTATTTCGATTCATTCTACACTATCATGTTTATTAGATGCTCCAAATTTGTCATCCACAGTCTCATTCTTTGTCTCCAAATCTAATCTACTCTGGCGATATTCTGTACACTTAATGAACAAAGTAAGCAATAATGAAATATTTCGTTATTGAAAATAATAAAATGTCTCAAAGGGGAAGGAAGGAGACTGGCATTTTCTTAAAGAACTTTTCAGTTTTCGTAATCTAAAATAGATTATACGATTTTCTTACACTTGGGTTTATATTTAAAGTATGCAAACTTTCTCCTCTATACAATGTAATAGTAAAAATAATAGAATGATAAGGATTGTAAAAGTAAAACATTGTCGAAAGTTCCAGCGAATACTGGTACGTAAGATCAAACGTGACCTAATGCACGGAATCGATCAGTTCTATAAATTTGGTTGTAATACGAAAGCGGCTGGTGAATTACCTAGTACGTTTGCATAAACATGAAAGAATTCATATTAGAATAAATTCTTGGCAGTTTCAATACGTTTAATGAAACGACATCAATTTGTCCATTACTCCCTGTGTCATATTTATTATTTTACTAAATTTCTCTTGAATATTTATTTCATAATTTTTTATAAATCAAGCATAAATGAGAACGTGTTTATATATAAGAGTATATCAAATACAGCAAACAATACTTCTATCGGGTTTAATAAATTTCTTATTTTATTTTTAGCTTACTAAAATTGTTAAAACAAAAACCAATTGTGTATTAACCCTTTTGCATCCAAGCGCGGAATATTCCGCGAGCCGCGACTGTCAGCTATCACCGAGCGCGGAATAAAAAAATGTAAAATGCGATGTTTGCGATGTAACATTATGTATCAATCGTTTTACACAGTACAGTTTTAATAAACTCCGCGAACAATTTGGATGTCTTTTACTGCACATAAGACCGACTACGCGCGGTGATACGAGCCAGCCATCAGTTGAACATCACTGATGTTTCAGCGCGGCAGCTTAAGTAGAGTCATGATGCAAATGGGTTAATAAAATAATGTACTCAAATTAGCGGTCCTTTAACAGTTCATATACAGGGTGTAACAAAAATGCCAATCGCAGCGCGTAGTCAACGTTACCGCGGGAACTCGGCCGGTAGACTCGTGCTCCGATTGGTCGGGGTTTTTCGTTAATATGTCGTTAACGAAGCTTCGGATAACATTTTTGCTAAGGAAAAACTTGTTTCAAATCACCTCACGAGTCTCCCATTTCGGGGTCCTCCAACCTTTTTGTTATACCCTGTATAACATATCATACATACATATGTACACACGAAGATATGCGGACTTTAATGAAAATAATAAATATTGAACAAAATCCACTTAGTGATACATTTATTGAAAAATATTAATTTTTACTTGAACTTTCGTCATTCATAACACGGTGATCGCCATAATGGTCCCCGGAACTAGTGCCATTCAATTATGTATCTGAGACACATACTATTTCCAAATATAGTAAAGCCACGTTAACTGCGCGGAAAGGCCTACACACTGTCTGTCCGTGAGTCATCCCCGCCACTGGGGGGATCATCCCTGTAACCGGTTAAGCATATAATTTGTTCCCCTTCACGAGTCGGTGGCCGAACGAGGGGAGCCCAGAAAAGATTTAAGGTGGCTCACGCAAACTTTTAATAATTATAAATTTAGATGAAAATTTAACAGAACATTTTTAAAAGCTTCAACTTTCCATTGGTACCAAAAAATCGCAAGGTCAACGATAAAATTATTGAAAAAGAAACGTTATAAGATTGTCTTTTTAACACGAGCCTTATGAAACCGTAATTGATTGTGAGAAGTTACTCACTTCTTATTCAGTTACAAAAACTGACATTTTCATGAAAAATTAGGTGGTTATACACATTTTTTACGGAGATTACGATGGCACTTATTTAACTAACAAACTTAGGTTTCAATGCGTTTGGTAGTATCTTCTACGTATGTCTTCTATGAGCGTTAACGTCACTTGTTTTCCTTTAGTTTGTTCGACGAACTTTCCAATGTTTTCTTCAAAATTAAAAAGGAAAATTGTGTACAATAAGGAAAAAAATTTTTGTTTCTACCATTTCAGTATTTTGAATTACTTTAAAATATTCAGATTACGGCTAGATACGACACCAAACATATGAGCTACCAAAATGCCTGCGTATCAGTGAGGCAATACTACAACAATGATACTTTCTTATTTTTTTTAATGAAACTTTTGTTAACGCATGTGTGAGATGTTTCTAATTAAAACAAGACCAAACGCGATACAATTTAAAATATATTTCCTTGTTGATATTGATTAAGTGCCATTAATAAAGATAATCTCACCAATATATCGATAAATGTTTCATTAGCAAAGAACCAATAATTAAAAAGTTTTATCATTGTATTAGCGTTGTCTCACCAATACGCGGGCATTTACGCCATCGTCGGTGCCTGGACGCTCATTGTCCGTCCCACTTTGTTCTTCACTCGCTGGCTTTTCCTGTTCCGGCAACATACCAAGGTGAGTTGCGAAGACTCGGTTCAAAATTTATAAGGGGTGGAAATAGTAACCCTCCACGCTTACTACACTAGCGATTTCTTTTGTTCTCACCCCCCAGTATGGTTCCATTTTATAAAAAAATGATCCCTGAAAAAGTTTATTTCAATCGGAAAACAGGAAGGCGTGCCGACCAGGCCTTAAACTTTTCAATTTACCGATGTTTTGGGAGTTTACAAAATATTTCTCAAAAATCGTACGTCTTATCGAAATTTTGTTCAAATAATATTAGAAGAGCGTTAAATATTCTATAATTTCATCCTATGTGATTGTTTCGTTCTTCCATCCAAAATCCGCATTACGCGTATGTATAATACCTCGCTGAATTGTACGCCGCGCCGTGCGAATGACAAGAAATTTCTTGTAAGAATTGAGAAGTGAGTCCTTTAATGTAACTCAAAATCCATTAAAGAAAAGAATATAAGAGGAACAATAAACAATATTTTACACAGTTTTATTTACATTGTTTATGTTCCTGGTCTTTCTTAAAGTATTTATTGCAATTAGTCTTTAACTCTTTTAAACCCCTGTTTGTAGGCATCTTGTTCCAACCATGTTGGAGGGTTTGAATTTAAAAATTATGTATTTATATTAATATCTCAAAAAATTGTTTAGTTTTCACAGAAACGAAAAATTATAGTCCTTTTTCAGTCATTTTATGAACATCCCGATTCCTGAATCTTTTAACACAGTTCTCATTATAATTATACGTATTATCGTCGTCATTTAAGGTAGATACCATTTTTTCTTTCAGATCACATGATACGTTTTTATTGATGAAAACAAAGGGTACTACTCTGGACTTAAAATACCACAAGTGATTTTTAAATTTATTAATTGCCGCACTAGACATATCAGGATCAATAATATTATAATGCGCTAAATATATTAAAAATTTTAATTATGAATTTGCGTAAACGGTTACTATAAATGCACAAATATCTGAAATAAATTTCACCTCCTCTGTAGTTAATTGAAATTGCTATAAAGAAAACAAATATTTTCCCACAACATCTAGCCTTTCTCATCTATCTCGCGTGGTGCATTGCCCTTGGTTTATGAAAAGATACTCCACGAGATGGAGTACCTCCAAGGAATAAAATTGTTAACTTTAGAAACTCCTTGTAATCATCGCGTGGGTGACGAATGTGTAAATTATTTCTTGGGCACAGAAGCAATTCATTTATGTCATCAATCAACGCCTCTTTAATGCCTTTCTTTACGAGACTAGATTTAACATTTTTTGGATCAAGTTTTCGCCAAACTATTTGGAAACGTTTAAAAGGCAGTATGCATAGACTTACCGATGCGAAAGACGCTTTGTAGAATTATTTCAATGATGTGCGTGATGCCAACAGGGTGTATACAATAGGTCTCTTGTGCGGACCTCTCAATATTTACACGCTATTATTAAAGAAATATTTGGAAACACAACAAAAATTGGATAAGCAGAAAATATAGAAAACTGAATGCTCTAATAATATTGTTTGAACAACATTTCGATACGACTTACCATTTTTGAGAAATCATTTAAAAACTCCGGAAACATGGTTAACTTAAAAACTTTTAGGCCTGGTCGGCATTCTTTCCCGTAGTACGATTGCAATAAACGTTTTCATGGATTATTTTCTTATGAAATGGAACTATTCCAGGAGGTGAGAGCAAAGAAATACAAGAAAAGATCTTCGTCATGTATAAACAACGGCCATCCTATTACTCTACGCATGCGGTCCCGAGTTTCGCGCACTTATAGCGTCTTTACTGTAGTAATATTTACAATCTCGAAAATATGTTATTGAAGATTTTAAAATGTTTACTAAATTCTCCATTCCAAGTTCAAATTTTACATTACCAATTCCAATTTTGTTTGTTTAAATTAACTAAATTATGCTATTGTTCAAATATTAAAACTTTGGTCGGTGAACGTGTTAATCTAACATTCAATATTTTATCAACATTCTATATTTGTATAAAAATATCATGCTTTGATACATGTCAGATAAATAACATATTTCATCTTCATTTATACATAGATAACTTACATTATTAACCATCCAACAACCGATCATCCGACAATTACACAGAAAATCAATACCGAGTCAATGTTGACCCATATCATAATATTTATTATATATATCAACACACAGAACATAACGTATGTATGTATTGAATTAATCGTTTTTTCAACATTTTTAAGCGCTAGATGTGATATTTTATTACTTTTGTACACAACATAAAATTTGTATGCATATTTCATACATTTCACGTGTTTCGTAGTGTCATTATTATCCCTACATTGAAAATACAGAAACGGCTTTTAACTAACCCGACGTCTGCTGAGCAAGGGTTAAACACTGACTGTAGAAGCTTCAACATCTAAATTCCACAAACTCCTCATGCTAAACATCACCTCAATGACGTTACGATTCCATGACGAAGTAATCAAAACTACCGCTTCTAACCGCAAACGTCATTTCCTTTCGTATTCTCCGTAACTCTATCTATCATCAATATAAACACGTACATTCATAAGACAGGCCGGGATTTCCCTAGCCGTCAACTTCAGTCTGAATTATATGTATACCGCCCAGCGGCTGTATAATGACGACAGAAGTAAACGTTAGATAGATACAGACTCCGTGTGTAATTCCCCTTTATTCATTTACAATCCGATCGTATGTACATATGCGTGAAGAAGCGTCGGTAACGCTTTGTTGTCAGGCCATTTTCGAGAACTTAAAGAAGCCCCGGTAATTCTCCTGACCAAGGTAAATCCACCGCGTCCGCCGGATTTACCGGTGCACAACGAGACTCTCATTATGTGCATGACGCAATTAGGGTAAACACGAGGAACGACCGGTCGTCCGCTGATAAGGGCGGAACAAGAAGGGTAGGAGGAACTGAGAAGACGGTAAACCGAGCCGATAAGGTGTGCAGGTGTTTCGATGCTGATCCACGAGAAGCACGACGTCGGGGATATAATTGAAGCGGTAACGTTCTTAGCAGCAACAGAGTTTATTCGACCGATGACATAATCGTGTCACGTCTGAACTATACCCACCTGCACGATCCCTATCGCGGCTAATGCATGCGTGGCAAAAGCCGACTCTTTTCAAGTGGTAACCAGCCTGGGAAAAATAGATGCAAGGAATTTAACGCCGAAGGTTCAGTTTCCACTGTGTCGGGTTGTTTTTAAAGTGAAATAAATTATACGGCTTGTTGTCACGCTTTTCTACAAGTGTTTCATTTTGTATTCAATTCTGACACCAAAATCGTGCACATTCTAGTTCGCCATAGTGTATGGCATGGAAAGTCTTGTCGTTTCTTGAATTACACACCTTCGAATCGAGCATCTTGCAGATGGTTCTCATAAGCGACCAAGCCGCCGTATGTCGATTTTCTGATAACTGCATTACGTGTGTCAATTGAGTCATAGGCAGGATAGAGAACGAATTAACCGTGGAATGTACAAAAGCAACAACTCGTGTTAGCTTGGTTTAGGAGTTTAAATTCCATTCGAAAGCAACGAAGATGAACACGTATGTATGTTAAGCATTTGAAAGAGATGTTCTTAGTAGTCAAAAAGCACATTTTAAACTTATCAAGTATGGAAATAACAAGTACCGTGTACGTTTAAGAAATGGTTTAGGTTCAAAATTGTTGTAGAAATAGAGACATTAGATTTTGCATAACGAATATACGCGTACGATTGAACGAAGATTAAGTAGAGGTTGATAAATATAGTGCAAACGATTTTTCAGATTAAAATGATGTAGCTGAAGCATTAGAATTATTACAGTTTATTTTTAAAAAATAATAAACTTTCCGCTGAGTCTGATATAGCTGCAGGAATAATAAAATGTCTACGAAAATAAAATTTCAACCTATAAGTTGAAATATTGATGCTACCATACTGGTAACAGATATGCACAGTGTCTGTCCCAAAAGTTTTCAAATTGAAATTAAAGCCGCAGTTTTTCTTAAAATGGTAACGCGATCTTTATCATTAAATTTTGAAAATATTCACCTTTTAACGAGATATACTGTTCACAATCATTACAGACACTCTGGAAATGGTTCCAATAATTCTTCAAGATGGTGGAAAGGACGATGGCAGAAACTTCTGGCTTCACATAGTCATGAGTTTACACAACATTTTGGTCTCAAAAAGTATCTCACAGTTTGATTATCCACCGTATGCGGCTAATCCAGCTACATCGAAATAACTCCTGTTATTCAAAGTGGAAACGAAGACAAAGAAATAACAATCCAAAATCATTTTTATATTCATAGAGAAGGAAACTTCAGAAGGAAACTTCTTTCAATAATTGCTGATCAAAGTCTGAATATTATATGAGAAATTGCTGTTTTAAATTCAATTCGGAAATTTTTGGGACAAACCGTGTATTTAGTTTCACTTAATGAACGGTTTCAATCCGTGAATACGAATATACAGAAAGGACAGTTACAAATAGAGATATTAACAAGTATCAAATCCAAAAAGACAGCTTTGTATAAGATTATCCTGTTAGTGTGTCTGTCAAACCTCTCTGCAATAACATTGATATTCTTTTCGTTTCTGAAAACTTCTGACAGCAAACTATTCTAGAGGTGCAAACGCCCTAAATGTTCATATTCGTTAGTGAAAAGTGAAATTACAAATTTCATTGCATCTTTTAATATGTAATTTGTTTTAATTAGGAATTCTGAATTTATAAAACTAATAAGGTTGTATTTCAAATGATTTTGATAAAGAATGCCCAGTCGCCAGTCCTTTATTGATAAAGCTTTTATATATAGATATAATGGGACATAGAAGAATATCATTCTTTATTAACAGATGATTCACCTTGCTTCTTATCATTCTAGACTATCCATTGCTGACACTATTTGTATCGAAGCAATGGATAGTCTAGAACTCTTCCTTCTCACTCCTTCAGTTTAAAAGGAAACCAATCTAGGTATTTGTAAATTAATTCGACCCTCAACTTCGAGAATCAAGTGATTATAAAAACTAAAAAATACTAGTTCAACACGCTTCAAATTTTTTTTTTTATTACGGGTTTTACGTTGCATCGACCTTCAGGTCATTAGCGACGGCTAGGTTTTGTTTTTTACGTTTCTATCCGATTATATGTATAGTAGATTTTGATGTCCTTTAGGTAGTTCAGGATGTTTTCTATCTGTTTCTGTGATGTCAGAGCTTCAGTCGATGTTATTTTAAATTTTTGTTTTGTAACTAGCTCCTACTCGTAACTGGGTCATCTGACACCAAAATTTTGAGAAAATTTAATTAATGCATCAATTTATCCTGTCTTTAATCTAAACATTGTAGAAAAAATCATTTGGGACAAAATGGCGGACTTTGGTAGAATTGAAAGTTAAGTGAACGATTTTCATTTAAATAAAACGTTCATTTTTCGACCATAAAATAATAACTAAGCATTGAAAAATGAAACCCTTCGATTAAAGACCAGGTTTTCGTGCCTAAAATAAACAAATCCCTCCAGCGGTTTTCGATTTTTATGTGATCACCGACGTCGAACATGTCGTTTTGAAAAAAGCGAGTTTAAAGATTCAAATTTCCATTTACATGCAAAACAAAGTTTGTATAACTATACAGTTATCTATTCCAGGTCCATATAGTAGAACTTCTGCTGCATTGGCCGCCCCCAAAAAGTCAATATGATGCTACCGAATTTTTAAAAATTTCTTAATTGACACCTTATGGTAGCTGCCGCGATTAGTGTAGTATTTAGCTGCGGCTCTATACAGCGCTTTATACTTTGTATGAATTTCACCACCTTAATTTCAATGATTAATATTTGAAACTACTTCGACATACTTAAATGGATAAAAAATTTACAAATAAGTGAAGAAAAAACAAAAAATTTGTTTCCTTACTGTAAAAAAAATCATTTTCTTTTAATTTTTATGAACAAATTGGAAAGTTCGTCGAAAAAACCAAAGAAAAACAAGAGTCTTGACGCTCATAGCAGATATGCGTAGAAGATACTACTAAACGTATTGAAACCTAAGTTTACATACTTCGATCTTAATTTTTAGCGTTCTTTAATCGTTAAGATATCTCTTTTTCCGTGCCATTTGAATCTCCGTAAAAAAATCTATAACCACCTACTTTTGGATGAAAATATCAGTTTTTGTAACTAAATAAGAAATGATTAACTTCTCAGTATCAACTACCGTAAGACTCGTGTTAAAAGAAAGTTTTATAACTTTCTTTTTCAATCATTTTATCGTAGACGTTACGATTTTTTAGTAGCAATCGAAAGTTGAAGCTTTTAAGAATGTTCTGTTAAATTTTCAACTGAATTTATAATTATTAAAAATTTGCAGGAGCCACTTTAACTTGGAAATACGTATGTAGCACTATTCCTCAACTTCTTTCGTTCTAACACTTATACTTTCGACACAACGCGAAACATAGACCATGTAACGGAAGTTGCAACACTTTAATGATACACATGAGAAAGCAATTTGTGCTTCTTTTTGTCTTATCGAGTAATGTCCACATTGCTCTGCATTTGAAAAATGTACACGCCGCTTCCTCTCGGTCATAAGAGATAGAACTATCGACTATCATCGCTGCATTCCTTCGAAGCGTTAATGTCACTCGCGGCGAGGCGAGGGTGTCTGCAACTTTGTAATTAATACCGTTTATCGGCAGCTCCGTAATATAAAACGGATCACCATTTGTAAACATGAGTTGCACCAGATCTTTGTTATGTGTATAGATAAATGACGGCATGGAGTGGCATTATGTCTGATCTTGCCGCAATTACCACCGGCTAATTCATAACGCGCGGGCGTTCGTGCGTAATCATTATTGCTTTCAACGATTCGATCAATTTCCTCAGAGTACGAATTCCCCGTACCTTGACGGACTCGCATACGGACACCTCTAACATTCGTTTCATCTCCTTTAATACCTTCAATCAACATCAAATCAACGTTTTTACTGTGATCTGGGTTTCTCTGAGTTTTCTTCTCTTCGGGATTTAAAGACATTGTCGGTGTTATCTTCCATTTGTTTATCTGACAAAAATTCTAAGTGTACTTTTCTTGTAAACCAGATATTTATATTGCAAATATATGCTTAATCTTATTCATTAAATATTTTCTGGAAAACTGATACGAATATTTGTTTGGAAAACAGTTATTACGATTTTATAAATTTTAATGTTTCTATAAATTACACTGCTGATTTTTGGTTATTGTATGTTTTATGACAAGGCGTTGTATTTGAGATAACGCGGGTAACACAGATATCTTCAATTAATAGAATACTCTACTTATTCAGTTTCTCATAATATGTATATTAAATTACATTAAACAGAAACGTATATAAAATATTAGTAAAAGGATAGTATACGTACATAACAACCTAGAATGTAACACAAGATACCGATTGATAAATTACATGTAAAATAATGTTTAAATTAAAAATTTGTATAGTTTAAAATGTCCCTCTATTTATTGTATTTAGTCATTACATTACATCAGTAATTATCGAGTAAACTGTAACGAACGAATAAAAACTATTAAATGTACATATTGTGTGATTGAAGACAATTTAATGTAACGATTGAATTGAAGAAAAATTAAATAAATAAATAATATAAGCTAATAATCACTGCCTCATATTTTCGTGCTAATGTAGTGGACCAATTTTATTATTATTTTACGTAACATTGTATTTCAGTGTTCTGTGTAGTAACCCCTTCAGAGTGCATGTGCATAATTATACACACGTATTTGAAATATTATTTAAGAGTACTTACAATCAACTTTTTTTATTTGCTGCTGGTTTTTTTTAATAGTGGCAACATTTAGGAACATAAGTAAATTGGCGTGGTCGTGTGTCGTGTGTTCATTGATCCCTGGGATGTTTAATAATTAATTCAGTATAGAGAAACCATCCGTGGGAGGACCATGTAAGGTCTTTTTCAATTTGGTATATTTACCAAAAATGTAAGTTTCCAATAAAATGTCTCAATAAATAAAAAAAATATAAAGGAAGGTATAAGGAAAACAGACTAATGGTATAGTTACCATTGTCTGTTTTCCTTTACCTTTCTTTATATTTTTTACTTTACCGACAATTTATTTTTTAATTACCGAGTATTAGTATACTATTGTATAATTAATTTCATCTCTGACGCTTGAGAGAATTTTTGTGCATAATTATGCATATTTCTTTTTTTGTACATCTAAAAATGAAAAGTTAAAAAAATTGAATGCAGTAAACTATGTAAAAAATATTTTCTATCCTTTAGAATATTAATTCGACACTGAAAGGATTAAAAATAAAAACGCAATCTCTTTACATGAGTTATGAATTTGTTGAATTAGTATAATTTAACGTACTTTATGATGATTATAATAATATGTACGTCGCGTCGGTGTGGTCGACTATCTTTACTATGAACGATTGCATATCCTTATCGCTCCTCGAGTCCTTGAAAAACCGTCGTAGAATAATTTCATTTAATAGGAATGCAATTTTCGAATCGTGGCGATATTTGTTGAGCAACCCTGAATAAGAATACGATAATTAACGTCTTATTAGAAAGCGATGAAGTAATCGCGGCTGAATTTCCAAATAAAAAAATTAAAATAAAAAATTTGTTAGCATTCTCGATTCTCGAAAAATATGTATGCTAAAGTCTGCGCCCGTATTAATATTTATTAACCCAGTCCAGACAACCGCTCTGAGACACTACCAGAAGTCATTTTAATGGCATCCTGAGAACTTGCCCGTACAACGCGATGTAATATTAGTATATCGAACGCAGTTTCGGGACCGCGTAAATTCGGTGGATCTGCACTTCAACTGATTCATCCGACAGGTCTTCAGACGGGCGAAGACCACCGAGTCGAGGATTCCAGGTGAATCACTGATATTCAATATAACCGATAATCGTGTCGCGCACCGGCATGATTCCGTCGCGCTCGCATTGGCATGAAAATCCTCTTGGATTCTCCCGGTTAGATCAGTTCTAATTTTACGAGTTATCAGTCCAAGTAGCTTCATAATGTATATCCAGTGATTCAAAAGTGGTATCGCACAATTTCCAGGTGTCTCATGCAGCTCTGAACTGCGAGACAAAGGTTTTAATACCTACATATGTAAGCATCGATATTAAGAGGTCATTCTAATTTGACGGCCGAAAAATTTAAGCTATGTTTGGGGGTTCCTTCTCAGTAAATACAATACGTACCCAAATTCATTTTCTTAGTATTCATTCAACTACCTATAATAATATTCAGAATAATAAAATTATTTTATTATATTTTATTTTAGGTTTTTTCTTAGCAGGAAAGTGACGTCTCAAAAGAAAGATACAATATTTCCATGGCACAAGTGATTTTTCAACTCAGTTTCATCTGAAACAAAAAATTCAAGATGATTCTAAATTAGTATGAGTGACGTTATGGCAGTATGTAAATGAATAATTTATCTTAAAAAATAACAAACCTGCGTGGGTCCAATAACAAAATTAAGGACGGTCACATTTTCGGTGATTTTGTTATCTAAGAAGTATTGTTACGCCGTGGCGTTCCGCCACGCGACATAACAGTTTTATTATAGAACACAACACAGCACAACGTTTATTTACAACTGTACAACTGTAAAACGTTAACTATATACAAATATGTACAACTTAATTATGGTACGTCTATTCTCTCTCATGTCATGTCAGAGACTCTCTTTTTAAATATTGGCGGTTGTCAACGAAACGACTAACCGATCCACAAGTCGATTCTCGAAGTCAGAGGTATCTTCAGTTATAACGCGAAGCCAGCTTCGTGGCTTCAAACGTCACAAAAGTATTATAAATTCAAGATATAAAGATGACTATGCTTTCTGAGATAGCGACGCTCATACTATTAAGAAGTTTCTTGAATTTTTTATTTCAGATCAGTCTGATCTGAGAAATCACCTGCGCCATGGAAATATCTTTCTTTTGAGATGCCACTTTCATGCTAAGAGAAAACATAAAACAGAACATAATAAAATTGTTTTTGCAATGTTTTAATATTATTTATAAGGCGTTCAATAAATACTAACAAGATGCATTTGATTACATATTGTATTTACTGAGGAAAAAATCTCTAAACTATGTAGAGTGACTTTTTCGGCCATCAAAGTAGAATGACCCATTAATACGTTGACTGACATAAAAATTCGACAAAATCAAGGTAGTCTTTTCAGTGAAACGAGGACTTAGGTATGATCCATTGATTGGCAAAAGGGTAATTCTTTTAGCCTTCTTGAAATTGTAATTAACACAAGAACTTCTAAGGTAGTCACAACGAGATCGGTCCATAATTTCTTAGCAGAATCGTATCAATTAATGACAATGAATATTCTAAGATTTGTCAATGAGTCCTATTGTTAGTGGTATCTGTAAACGAATAAATTTTATAATTTATTGGTATGTTTTTTCTCGTACATCTACAATTTTCATAACTGTGATAAAAATAGTTGTAACTTATTCTGTGGTAGTTTTGGTGATAAATTGGTTTGATATTTACTTTAAACATTAATTTTTATAATTTTTATAATAAAATCGTATTAACTACATAAAAACTTGTGCAAAATATAGATTTCTGCGGTAACTATTGCTGCCACTAGTATGCAAGTGTGATATAGTGCATATACATATGTATACATACATACACCACCATTGAAAAGTATCAAGTCACTTGTTTATATTTGACGGAACATATTTTTATTGACGCATAAGACGTCCTGCAATAATTTTATCATTTCATATCATTACCCCCCTGGAAAACAGATTGTTCTTTTGCGATTATGAAATTGACTTTTGTGTATATCTTTCAACTACTATGCGATAACAAAACTGGAGTCTACAAATATCGAACTTAACGAAACGGCTCTGACATTTCAATAGTTCTTTATCTTTCGTTTCTTTGTTTTATAAGCTACGTGTGAGATAATATGGTTCGTTTAGAATTGGAAAGCAGTTACATCAGAAACAATTAAAAAATTCACCGACAATCTACCTCAATTATTTAAAGCACTGATATCTAAATTTGCCAGATACTCTGACGAATTGTGTATTTGATTTTAATGCACTATTGGTAAATTTTGTTTAATAAATCATTTAAATGTATTACTTGTTCATTCCATAAGATAATGGTTGAGATTGCTTTTAGTTATTAATTTCTATATGTTCGTAATATTTACTTACTGTTAGTACGAATTTATCCGGAATTCCGATATGTGTATACACTATCGCTCATAAGTATTAAGACATTAATCGAATATGCCGTAATTACTGTAAGGCATTAGGAAAATACTGAAAGTCTGAAACTAATATTGTATTGGGAACATTAAAGCTTAATGGACAACTAAAACAATAAGTTTTTCATAAAATATATAATTGTTACAAAATATCACATTTTCGTAATTCAAACCAGGTGTCGTAATATGTACTTAGGAGTAATAGCGTATAAATATACATACACATGAGCGATAGCATAAGTGCACACGACTCATTTGTTTCGCATTTTACTTTTATACTCGCAGAGCCACACGAAAGAAGATGTTGGCTATGTTATAAATTTGATAGTATCTTTTGTGCAATTGTGACAGTGATGCCGATGTAAACGCAAATCAAGTTAATCGACTACACCTCTGAATTGGTGGAGATGTTTAAAAAGGTCACGGCAAAATTAACCTCGACCTTGAAATTCACGGTCAAATTTTTTTGTATTACATCGTATTCTACTCATCATGAGAATAAAAAGTCTCACAGGAATGATGGTCGTAACTCAACCGTTCTCTTAAAAAATGATGTTATAGTTCCATTAGGATTCAGGCTAACTTTGTAATATGTGGTTACATTTTTCAGTCAGATGCAGGGTAAGTCGCCTCTACTGTCGCACGTAGGTGTCTCAGATACAGCATTATATAACTTATATCGTTTTTTTTCCTTGCTATAACACATTCACAATTCGTTGTGCCATATACATGTGGGTCAACGAACTTCCAACTCATATACGTCAGCTGTACCATATAGTAAAGTCGTTTTAACTGTGCGCAAAGGTGTCCAGGGTGACTGCCCGCTCGTGGAAGGGAAGCCGCTGACGTGTATGCATCTGTGCGCAGTTAACGCGACTTTACTATTACGGACAGCTGACATGTGAATCAGGAATACGCTGACCCATATACATGTATGGGGCAACGAACTGTAAACGTTTTATAGTATTAAAGAAAGAAATGGACTGCGTGCGACAATGGTTCCTATTCTGCATCTGACTGAAAAATATGAACACATTGTAAAATGAAATGAGTGTAATAATCGTTTGAAGATTAATTTCTGTAGCATTTTTTGTATTAACTAACGAAGAGTGTGAAATTCCTTAGATTTTATTCCCTTAAATATTAATAATCTCAATAAAATTCATACCCTTCATCAATTAATACCGAAAATGTTAAAGAAAATATAATTTTGCCCGGTATTATGTGTACCGTATACATATAAGTTCGACAATCTACAATACGTTAAGTAACTTATTTTGAGTTACTCGGAAGAAAAATTAAACTGCCATGTTAATTATTTTAGAGAGTTAATTTTCTGGCATGTAATTTTAAACTGCAAAAGTGGTGCAAATTTTCCATTGTATTTATAAGTTTCATGACATACATTTTAGTCACCCCGTATGTATGCGTAAATCATTTCGAACCGCCAACTCGTTAGCCGGCGGACACCTCGCATATCAGTGAATTAGTTCGCTCGCTTAAGTAGTTATTAGTATGTCTCAATTCAGAAGTCATTGACTGACCGCAGGGCAATTAAATTAGCATCGCCGGCTACGCAGGATCGTCCATTGGACGCAGCGGTCGTCGTCATGTGTGTCATTTTTATACCTGTCGAATGGAAAGCACCGCCAGCTATCCGCTGGCTAAACTATCCTTGCGATTTGCATTAAATCGTCCAATTAAGAGGTGGTCTGATGTTGAATCGATTTATCGCGAAAGTGTTTCTGTCGTGCCGCTGACATGAAAAATTATTTACACACTTTTTCAAATGGCAATTAGTTAACGGACACGATATGTAGTGAAATGTTTCATAATATTAATTCATGAACATGCTTCAGGGAAGTACCACACAGATAGAAAATAAATGGAAGTCAATAATTAAACATAATGAAGTAGTAAAAACTCTATAACAGTCTATTATTTGTATACTTTTGAGGAGCATAATAAATAGAAACAACTTTTATTGTATCATACTGAAATAGACTGAAATTTATTTTTAATAATTAAAAATGCAAAAACATTAGGATAAAAATATTGAAACAAATAAAAGCATCGGAATAGGTACTTTGTGCACAGAACAAGAATTACAATACACGGACTAATTAAAAATACTTTAATGATATACGGTTAAAATAATTTAATACTTTTCATTTGACTCGTTGATTTTGTTATTGCTCGGCAACTAATAATCGTTATATTTTCCAAAAATATAATTATTCTAATACAATATAAAGTAAATAATTTTTTCTACACTGTAGATCCATATGTAGGATGTACGTTCACTATATGTATGTCGCAAAGTATGGGATATGAAAACTTGAAATCTTGGTATTTAATGTGGTAAGGAATTTAATGATCGAAATCGGAAATGTCTAGTCATTTTTACAGCCACTAATTACACTTAAAAGTAGCTTTTCTGAATGGGATCAACGATTCGCCCGAAACACGGATGTTGAACCAATAAGCATAAATAGACTTTCCGTTGTATCTTCCGAGTATTTCATTGGAAATCGATAGTTGATCGCCGCGGGATCTGGCTGACATATATGTATTATTTTCGAAATAATTTCTAATCCCTCTATTATCGATCTGATGAATGTGCTCAAAGCTCGCAGAAGCGTGCGTGGTCGTTGGCGAGATTGACCGCCGTAGGAAAGCAGGATTCAGTGTATGTTTACAAGGTCTGACGTCATTTGCCTAGGGCGACACATGTTGCCAGCCTGTCTGGCGGGATCGTACCACTGGTCGTGATCCTTGATAACGAAAAAAACAGGAGAATCCTTGCTGGTGTGCGTGTGCACGCACGTGCGTACCTTGGACTACTGCTTTCGGTGAATACCTTGTGTTCAGTCTTCCATTCTACATACTCACTGCGACTAAACATTAACGCTAGAACTACCAGCATTGAATATAAACTAAATTCTATTGCATAATATAATATTATATGGAATATATATATACATATATGTATAATACGATATAGCACACTATGTATTGTATGGGAAAAAGTGTACAATACATTAAAGGTGAATATAGATTCCGGTAAAAGCACCATTATGATTTCAGTAACTGTGAAACAAGAAATCTGAAATCTCTCATTTTTACGGGTTTGGTAGTTTTAGTTTTAACAACACAAATTAACGGATACAAATGGTAAAAGACCTAATGTAACTGTTGAACGCAGAATTTAGGCCAATAAAGTTGTTGCAATAAACACAAACAAGGGATTAGACGATAAGATACAGTAGTAAAGGTAAACAAAGAATTTGAATGGACCCACTTTTATAAAAATAATTCTGTAGATCCATTAATGTGACATACAAACTTACATGAAGATGTCCCCAGCTGTAACGCTGACTTTTTAATGAAGTTTGTCGCAGTGATAGAACTTGGAATTCTGAAGCCAATTATATTGTTTCACTTGCATTTGGCTGTTAATTTATGAGATACTTAATATTGAAGTTGTAGTCTGTAAACGGGGTGTTTTCGAACTGGTGAAACAATCCGAGAAGATGTGATTTGACATGCCAAAATAAACCGAAAATGTAGAATAACATTTTTTTCGTATGGATCTTCATTTTCGAAACAATTGAATTTGAATATCTGCTGGATGCGCGTCCAATTGGATAAGACTCGGTTAAGCGACTGTTCATCGCATTCCATTGCTACTTATTGTTAATACGAATATATGTATTATGTGATAGATGAATTTCGAAAATTGATTACGTATGTTGAAAATGAAGCATCATTCGAGAAAATTTCATCTTATATTTCCGACTTATTTTACATGTAGAATCACAACCTTTCGGGTTGAACCACCAATACTGGAAACACCCTGTACGTAGGCTACAACTTTCACATTAAATATCCCATAAACTAATGATTGTATGACGCTGAAGCAAATGTGATTGGCTTCAAAATTCCAAGCTCTATCATCGCGATAACCTTGATTAAAAAGTCAGCGTTACACCTGGGGACCTCTTCTTGTTAGTTTATTACTGTATAACTGTAATTGTACTAGCCTTACATAAAATGCGTTTCTTCCATATTTACTTAATTGTGCAAACATTGATACTATTACTTAAAATTGTATTTTTATAGAAACAGAATTGTTGATTTATATGAATAATTTCATGTAAGTGACAACTATTATTATGCATTTACCTGTTATGGAAAACAACGTGTATGCACGTAAACGTATACTATTTTGCAGTTCCATTAAAATAATTTCAGTAATGTAACATTTAAGTTATTTGATAGCAATTAAAGTCCCAAAGTGAGGACGTGGAATAAGTGAATTGTAGTACAATATTAGAGTTTTTTATTTCTCAATATACGTATGTATACAACGCAAGAAATTATGTATTTATGATCAATCGTTAAGTGTACTGTCAGAGTTGCAGTCTATTAAAAAAAGTTGAGCTTAATAGTAATTACTCAAATATTTGAATCTCTTTGCAATATCTAAAAGAAGAGTTGAAAAACTTGGGGGCACAGGTCACGAAAACAAACAAAAACGAATATTCCAACTCCTACGTATATAATTGAACATATGCAAATATACATTTTTCTGGAATTATTCATTTATGACTACTTTTTACGTTAATAATAATTAAATACTAAGTGATTATTTTAATGAATACCATATGATAGACCTTTCATTCAAATAAGATTGTATGACTATCAATAAAGTAATTTTCGATATCGATTTTGAGTTAAAAACGTATTGTCTTGCATAATTTTACACAAAAAATATTTATTCTGAAATAAAACGAGCGACCACTAAAATCCTTTAGGGTCGATCCACACTATCGATTCGCACTCGGGTCGCTCACACTCCGCTTTCGGTTTGATTAAATATTATTCCGTTATTTAGATTAGACGTATTCACATTATGGATAATGCTCCAATGGGGAATCTGGCTTCAATCACATTCTGGCAACGATCCTTGAGAACAATATTTTGCTGGATCGAGATCGAACTTGTCTGGAACTGAACCGATTGTGAACGCGTTTCTCAATTTTTTTTTTTATTAAGCACTTGAAGCCTCTTACGAGGCTTATATCTGCTTTACAAAAGAACATGAGTACATGAATAATACAATAGAATAAGTTGTACAGTCATAACAGTAGTTAAGTATTACATAAATTTAATCTTACATTCTAGGTTTTGGTTGTTACTTTAAATTTTGAGATTACAATTTTTTAAGAAGCTGTGAACATATGAACAGGCTGGTATGTTTGGTTCAGCGATTATCATGTCTATACTTAAGGGAGGATATAATTTAATTTTTTGTAATCGTCTTATTAGTTTGGATCGTTGTGAGTTATATAGGCAGCACTGCCATATAATATGGTTGACATCTTGGATTGCGTTTCCACATTCACATGTGGGTTCATTGATAACACCTATACGAGAAAGTGATGCGGCTAAGTTGTAATGGTCAGTTCTGCAACGATTTATGGTGACGACGAGTTCACGCGATAGCATTTGTGGTAATGCCATGGAACTGTATTATCACAGTGGAAATTCTGGAAATACCCTTTCCCTTTAGCAAGACCTTGTTGCTTTACAGTACTAATGGCGTTTCTCAATTCTACCAGTCGATCCAGGTTTTTTCGAATGTTCAAGTAGCGGTGAAGTGAATACAACCAATGAAAAGTGTTGAAATTTCGAAATATTTTCTTTGTATAATTCCATTGTTACTTATTTTATGTCGTGTTCAATGTTTGCTGATAACTAGACTACGGATGTTTATGCAAATTTATATTGTTACGTACAAATCTCCAAACATTAGTTCATTCTATCCTCTCAAGGTCGGAGAGTCACGAGGATCGTCCCATCCCTGCGTATGTAGTGTGTTGGTAAGAGGAGTAATGGACGTTGGGGCTACCGATCCTTCGTCTCCTAAAGGTGAGTACCACCTCACGCTTGTCTTCTCCCACAGACCGGGTCTGTACAAATGGGGGTGCCTTCGTAGTATCGACTTCAACGAGAGAGAGCTGAATCGCCTACTTCTACCCCGTAACCTGACCTGCCTGTGTCCCGAATAATTCAGAATCCCCCCCACCCCTCTGTTTACCCTTTTCAAGCAACTACCCCTCCCGAGGATAAGGAGGGAGCACCGGTGCTCCGATAGAGGTACATGCGGAGGCCGTTCTAGCCGGCATCTAGGAGGGACGTGGCCGGGTTCGTCGATCAACTCTCCTGGAAGCCGCGTTGGACTATAAACGAATACGTCGCCATGGTATTTAATCTTGCTACAGCGGGGTCGTGACTTTATCGATAGAAATGAACGAGTTTAGAGTAGGTCGCGCTCTCTGACGGAGCTGTTGTCCCTCCCTCCCTTTCCAGCGGTCCTTCCGCGTCCTATTCTTCCCCTTACCCCCTTCCCCGGAAGTGCAGTGAACGCGACGCTAAGTGGTGGGTCACTGGACTCCGCCGAAATTCCCCCACGTTTAAGGGGAAATATCAGTTTCATCAGGACCCATTCACCGCGTTCTGGGTTATCTTAGTAACGCACCCTCGCCCTAGGGTTGATGCCCTCTCTCTCAGTGCGTACGACGGCTCGTTGCGACGTCAGCCTGGACGCCCCGTGACCCATCGCTAACTTTGTTAGATCCCGGATCACGGCGTTTAGCGGCGAATGCATGTGTATAGGCGCGGCCTGATTTCAGCAATGCCATGCTTTATGCCTGGTGCCACATCCTTGCGGATTGCCTTTCAGGATACGATAGTCGCTGGGCTCGTTGGGTCGATATCTCGCAAAGGACTCGGTGCACCAGTATACGCTCGGCTGGTCGGTATCGCATCCGGGCCTTTTCGCGATCGGTGGTCTAAATCGGTGGCATCATCGGGCCTCCGAGGAGTAACAACCCGTACAGTGGGGTATACTACAACATACGACGTTACAACACCAAATGCTACAGTGAACAATTTTTATAACGCGGGAAAATACGACTGGCCATTCTGTCGACTGTTTGGTATGTTGGAAACCCGGCAAGTCAATAATAAACTGCTGACAATATAATAAATGTATTTCAGAAATTGCAAGGCTTACAACAAAGTTGTACTGTTTGTTACTGAGTTGTTACTGACGATGTTGCGAGTCTCGTGTCTGAATTAGATCTGATCTCCGCATCTTTCCGGAGAGCTTATATACAGTATTAGGAGGGAGCCGAATGACCTTAGGCCCTTCGCAACTAAATAGGAGAAAAACCGAACTTTGTACAAAACCAGACTTTGAAATGGAAAACGAAGCGATGACGGATAACGTATTTGAGAAACGGCGGATGCATAGAAGTTATCAGGCTGGCGTTCTGTCGATTCAAGACTAACAGATGATTAGTCATCCAACGGGTATTCATTTAAGTATTTTAATATTTAAAAATGTATTGTTTACCTTAGGCATACAACTAATTTTTCCCTCGGAGAAAGAGCTCCGCGAAATCTGGTATTTCTTTTCGAAATTCTTTTTTTAATTTTGGATAATATCATTTCAAATGTACCCGAACTCAGCCACTAAATGGGTATACATATAATATGAAATATACCCCTTCAGTTTTTCTCATCGTCCAACTGGAATGAATCCACATTGACCTACATATTGTTTTCTCTTCTTTGACACTTTTCACTTTTTTTATCATCTTTGTTCAATGCGACGGCAATTATAGCCAATTCTTCATCCGAAAATACTGCCACTGTATGGAACAAAATGGTTATGAACTCGATAATAGGAAGGTGGAAAATAAACTCAGGAATGTGAACGTGAACGACCGATAGTGTGGATACTCAGGGATGTGATCGAACCAAGAGCGGAGTTTGAACGAAGCGAGAGCGGATCGATAGTGTGGATCGGCCCTTAATCTCTATTTTTCCAAAATTAGTCTATGAAAATAATTAGTCTATGAATAAATTAGTCTATGCGTTTGAGGTCTAGTAATAAATTAAATAGTGCAATTGCGAGTCTAAGCTTTTAGTGTGATATACTACAATGTGCCAGTATCCTATCGTACATAATTAGGTTCAGTTAGATTACTGTATGCTCAAGTCTAAAAACATTGATATTAAGTAGGAATCATGAAAATTAAAATGAAATTACACTTTTTATGTAATTCGCTATGTGATTTTCGGGGGTATACTCTTTGTTTATTTTTTTCTGCACATTAGGAGGTACAGTAAGAATAATTTAGTATGGTACCAATGAACGCGTAGCGGTAATCAAGCGGCTTGAATCGTTGAACCATGAATCGTTCGATTATATTATTATTGCGTGAAAGGAGTTCAAGTAAAACTAAGACCTTTCTTACTTCTTGTGGATCTGTGCACTGTTCGTGACGTGGAATCGACACGGTGCGGTGGTCTTACTTATCTTTGCCCATTAGCAATCCATTTCACGGTACGTACAGTTTACTTCAAAATTGAATGATAGAAATGAAAACTGTTCTTACGCTCGAAACACCAGTTCATACTTATCAGATAGCAATTAGATTTTCTTAAGTATGAAATAACTAATATCTATTAAGTATGAAATAGATGTGAACCAATTCTTACTATTTTACACTGGTATACAGTAGTAGCACAGTAGTTCTTTATCGAGGGAAGTAAGTGTTCTAGGAGTTACTGGCTGTTATCTCTCTCCGGTTCACTCACTTCTTGAGCGCATTGATAGGTGTGAACCAATTCTTTCTATTTTAGTAGTCTCCTTCGAGTGACGCAGGCTCAGATCCGCGTTAGGATAGTTATCGAGGGAGGAAGATGTTCTAGAAATTTCTGGCTGCTACTTCTCGCCGGTTCGTTCGCATCTTAAGCACATCGGAGACGAAAGTGAGAAATATAGAGTGTGAGTTAAATAGAAAGAAAGGCTCGAAAAGTTGTTCACGATGTATAGAACAGATAATGTGGAAACTTTCTTCAGGGCAACAGTTTCAGATATTGGTGGGGATAACTTCCCATCAATTAAGCGGGGAAAATGCGTCTATTAGATAATAAGTTACATAAAAAAGTCGTGATAATTGTATAATTATAATCGTTATGGAAATGAAACTTAATTTTTAATAATATTTTAACCGGTTGAATGCTACAGTTTGTTTCTATCTTTACTATTAACAACATATGTAAGTATTTACGCATTGAATTGAATACTCGTTACTTTCATTATTACTGTAGTATTAATTATATGTACGAGATGCAAAATGATCCCATTTAGAAATTGAATATTTTTTCACGAAATTTAACGGCTTCGATCACCGGTTACCATCGTGGCAGTCAACTTCTTGAAGTTATAAAAATTTTAGTTTTCATACATCAGATAGACTAATTTATTATAACCAATAAATTAAAATGGATTGCCCGCATTTTACGCTCCTACTCACTTACAGTGTCTGTTTCGCTTGACGACTGATTGTGAACTCAGCGCAGGACCTTATCTTAATTGCCATCGCATCTGGTGCCACGAGAGGGCACCACTGTGAGCCCCAACTGTGAACTAGTGATGGGCACCATCTACTAAAAACTATCGACTAAGTCAACAGTAACCAACGACTACTTTCAGTCGACTAATTTTTTTAATCATCGACTACTTTAGTCGCTTGAAGCAACTAACTTCAGGCGAATAATATTAGTCGCTCGAAGCGACTACTTTCAGGCGACTAATATTAGTCGCTTGAAGCGACTACTTTAGTCGATTAAATTTAGTCGTTTCAAGCGACTCACTCTAACTATCGAGCTATTGATCGCTATTGACTGGATCTTGATTATTTTCTTCGCGATGCAAAGCAATTGCAATTTTTTCATATATTTTTTTATGCATTACCAAAAATTGTGTGTAAACTATTGCTTATAACCTAATTGATTTTCATAAAAAATTTAGAGCAGTTAATTTTTTAAGTGCCAATATTAAATAGCTTACAAAAAATCGAATATTAGTAATTGTTTAAAAAAACTTGTTTACCACTTATATTTTTGAAATTCTATCTATGAACTAATACATTTCTAAAAGGTAATATACCAATGGTGCTGAAAAGTTGACGACATAATCTATACGTAACCTATAAAGCATAATTTCAGTCGATTAAAAACTATCGACTAAATAGTCGATAGTATGTTGCGACTAAATAATCATTAGTCGATAGTTTAATTTAGTCGATGGTGCCTATCACTACTGTGAACCCTATAAGTAGCTTTTACGTGGAGGTTACTGTAATTTCTTAAAAAATACTTCGGAGTTCCTCAAAGGAAGAAGTAATCTCTGAAGAAAACATAACAGATATATTGATTATGAATAAAAGAATGATGGAGTAATAAATTATATAGTATTACTTGAAGAAAAGTAAGAAAGCCTGCTGCCTTTTGACACATCATTTCCGGAGAAGTGTATATTTAGAGTTATCAATAATTTTCCCACTTTCTGTGCAATAAACTTCTATATACGGAAGTTTCGTTTATTACAGATGAAAAGTTATTATCTTGATTCTTTTGTTCTTTAATTGTAGTAGTGCGAAGGTGTTATTTATGAGTCAATGATTTCAATGTGTAGGATGCAGTGACACGCTCGAAAGGGCAGTGACATGGGGCTACCAAGATCGAGACATTCTATAAATGATTCATGAGTAGAAAATGCATTCTTGCTAATTTAATTGCTGATACAGAATAATGAAAGTAAAGTAATGACATTGATATATGTGTGTTAACGAAACGTACCGGAAAATAACAGTTCTCCAATTCAATTGAATTTACAAATTAAAGTTAACAAGTACACACTTTTAAAATCGCTCATGCTGAAAAAACTTTTCCAGTTTAATGTATTACAAGTTCTCACGAGTTAAACATTTTTCCATTGAATAATTCTATCAAATAATTTTTATACTCGTGAAAGAAACAAGACTAATTTAATTCAGACATAGTAATTTATTTTTTACTAATTACAATGTGATTTATGGATATGTAAATAATCATATATTATATATTAATTACATTATATTATTACGCATATTCTTTCCTTCGTAGGTAAGAAATTATCAAGAAATCATTACTGCTCAAGTAAAATTAGTTTTATGAAATTTTTATTTAGATTCTAGAAATTATTTAGACATTAATTTATTCCTGTATTTCAATTAGACGAAGTACATAAATTGCGTTTTAAGCAGTCACAGTAGTTATAATTAGTATAAAAGTCAGTATCTATCAAAATTATATTAATCGTCACGTAACTTCGCGTTAATTGAATTTCAATTAAGATTACAACATCGAGTCGTAAGTTGTATAATTGTATTATCTTTAAAATGTAATAATCTTCGTGATAGTGAGAAAGATAGAGTATAAGTATCTAGACAAATAATAAGAGAAAATTAAATAGAACAATTAACAATAAATGAAACATTCGAGCATAAACCATCCTATACTTAAGGTGGTTCGTGCCAAATTCGAAAGACTGGATAATTAAATAAAATTCATACTGATTGTTTGTTAGAACGAAATACACAAAAAAAAATTGGGACTCGGTCGCCGATCAAATGAAGAAGAAAAAGTTTGTCAAAAATTGAGTGATCAATGGAAATGTTGTTGAATTTCATAGATGTAATTTTTATACATTATTAAAATTTATTAGCGGGCGTTTAATACCAATTATTAATATGATGCTTCAGTGACTAGAGAGTCAGGTACGAACCACCTTAGTGGCAGTTACTTTCACTATTCGATATCACATTACACGCATAAAGTATTTGAGCAGCAAATAGAATAAATTTACGACTTTTAATATAACACCAAAGGAAAAGAACAGTAATTACAATATTAATTAATTTAAAATTAAATGGGAAGACTTTTCACTAAAAATTTAATATATCTGTGATGATAGTTCAGGACGTTGCACAGTGGCACAGTGCGTTGGTACGTGATAGTCTTATTACAAAACCAAATAACAGAATTCCGTTTTATTACCATGTAATGTACACATAAGGATTAAGTGACTAACAAAAGTATTCCAACCACAGAGCTCCGAATGATTTATTTGCAGACCCTTTAATTTTGAAATAATGTTATGTGTTTTTTATTATTGATTCAGTGCAAAAGTTTTGTTGCGTTTTACTCTAAAAGATTAGACTAATGATACATTTAATTACAATGTAATAATAGTTTAACAAAATAGATAATGATTCTTTTGTGTATTAAGTAAACAAATTTTTGGAATATTATTATTCGGTGAATTAATAGAAACAAAATTATATTCATTTTACAGTTCACCACAGAGTGGGGCGAACGCAATAGCTTCTTCAAACAGATCACAAATGATTTTCGCAGTGTTTATAACGCTAATTCCTTTAATTTCTTAATTTCTTTTCAGAAGCTCAATTTGAATTTTATTTTAAAGAACAAAACACACTCAATCGTGTCAATTCTTCTTCTAAACAACAATCCACTGTGATACATTGACACCGACACATAACATATTCACATAATCGTTTACTGTTTCAACAAAATCGTGGCGATCCCATTCGTTCCAGAAAATCCATCAATACATTTGCACTGGTCCAATACATATTTATCGGCATATGTACAATTTTCTCAGTCTAGCATAACATTTGGGCAATTCTTAAACGCATTCTGAACCTTCTCACTATACAATCGTCTCAATACCTTCGTTATTGACTGTAGGTATCTACTTTGAACAGTTTCCCAAAATTCTAGGCGTGTTTCCATTTTGCAAAAACTTGGCCAGCGATCTGAACGGAGGAGCATTAACAAAACTCGGCGTATTTTTCAAGTAGAATGAATTCCCCGCCTACGAAGAGTGTCACTCTCTTCCTGGCTCGTCCCTCGAACCGCGAAACCGGGTCGTAAGGTACACGTAAGATGCAGTTATCGTGCGCTCACCCTGAGCATTACCGTCGCGAATTTCAAGCGTAAAAATGTATCCACGGTGCCGCGATATAATTCTCGAGAGCACCGTGGAGCCCGGCTGTGCGTACACGCGTCCCCGTAATTGCTCGTTCCGGGGGCGTCGGCGATATAGGTGTCACGGGGGCCCCGTCTGCATCTGTGTGCCCGTGCATTTGGTGCACTGTGCTAGCAGGAAGAGAAGAAAGGGCTTTCATTTGTCGTGGAAGTGTTAATGGCCTGACGTAAAACCCGACGACGACAATGCGGAGCGAAGCGACGTGTGGGCAGACCCGAGATATGGGCCAGCCCCGCCGCCCAAGACCGCACTTATACCAACGTTGCTCGTCTTAATAACGACAGACGATTGCCTTCCTCGTTACAAGATATTTGCCGGCTTATTTCCCCATTAGTTCGGGGATAACATGAGAATTCGGAATGCAAGTATCGACGAGCAATTTGTTTCGATCGACCCATAACACGAACAACTTTACCTTTGTACAATCGACGAATTGAATTGTAAAGGAAGGTGTTTGACTTTAAAACCACGATTCTCCTTTATTCTTTGCCTGCTGATGTGACTGTTTCGTATTTCAATTTACAATGTTCCTTTATTATGTTCGTAGGCGGTTAAGACGAAGTTAAATGTTGATATTTTATGGAACATGTATTAACCCTCCGTAACCCCCCTTATTTTTATTACTTCCGTCACCCCACTGGGTCTTTTATGTTCAAAACCATTTTGTTTAACTTATAGGCTTCCAAAAAATCGGAAAAAATTCAGGGATACTTCCTAGGGCTCTACTACATGATCCCATAGTTTTTTAATAACGATCCCTTTGTTTCGATGATATTTGGGCGCGAAATTAAATTCGCGAATCCTAACCCATGGGAGGTCACGCAGCGTTAATTAAATTTTAATTGCTATATTTACGTACATTCTTTTCTTTACAAAATTTTTTCAATCTTTCAGAAATAATTTCCGATTCCCATATACGTGTATTGCATAAAATATACGTATGTGAAAATATTATCATTATGGTCTTTTTTAAACGCGATTAAAAACAATGGAGATTAATATACAATAAATTAAAGTTATAGTTTTTCTCTTAAGTTTCGGCTAGATCTTAGTTTTTAAAAAAGTAATTTAATTATTAGAATTATTAACACCGGCTACTTTTCGTATGATCTTGTTTATCGTATATCGGAAAGGATAAATCTTTTTTGTGGCTTAGAAAATAATCAGACACTTGAAATGAAGAATGTTTGTACCATTGATCATTCAGAAATTGATATCAGTTTTAGATATTATCTGTTAGGAATGTATGGCATGTATATTGAAATATTTTATAGATTACCTATCTATACCACGATACTATCGGTATATTAAGAGCATGTATGTAATTGTAGCATACTCGTGTATGCTCGTAGTCTCGTGACTACGAAATACAATAAAAAGAGGACTGTAAAGTATAATAAGGATTTACTTCCTTCTTATTTTAATCAAGTCCTTGACAAGAAATTAAGTTTCCATTTAATTTTCGTTTCTGTATTAAATAGTTGCAAGAATGACCAACCTACTGTTTTTCTTAATATAATGATAGTATTGTTTGAATTCAAGATATCACTTCGCCCTTGTGCTTAATAAAAACAGCGTAGAAGTTTCGAGAAGACTGACTAATGTTATTAATCCTCGCACACCGTCCACCTATTTCGACAGTCGACTGTCGAGGAATCAAATCTTATCACAGTAACACAATCAATTTACCTTCGTTAATATCATTTGAAGAAAGCATGTTGGAGAAATAATACACTCAAGACTCAATATAAAACCTTACCCTATAGCGAATATATCAGTAGGTACATTTATTGTACTACAGATCCAAATGGTCTGCTCGAGTATTCGGTATACCTACATACGAGCATAAACCCTTTAACTGTGGTGTAACAATTGAATTATTACAATTAATGCATCGCAATAAATAATCGTTATTTATTGCGATGCATTGTTCTAATAAAAAAAGGCTCCTAATTTACACTTGTAAGGTGTTGGTTCATGAAAAAGATAAAAGATAATAGAATTCACTATTGGTACTTGTCATACAATAATAAATATAAAATGATATCAGTTGTATGAAAAAGTAAATGCATTATGCTCAGTAAAATTTACTCGCCATATACAGTGAGTATCAAAAGTTTCCGGGTAAAACTGTAATTTCAATATATCTTTTTAAAAATATATAATACGAATAAACTTTTGATATAACCGCATAGGGTATACAGATTTGGTGATATTAAAGATTTTCTTGCGTAAAAATAATCTGTTTCTAACAAATACAGGCCTGAAAAAAAGTATGGCAAAGATATGGTGAAACTACAGCTTGGCCGGAAACTTTTGGCGACCACTGTACATGACTTTCGTACATATCGGTGGATACGTGAGAACATATACAATACATGTACGTGTTTAGCACCTGAATGATTAAGGTAGCATATGTTTTTCTTGGAAACACATGTGGAATTTGATTAAAAAAATAGCGGACTACTTCTTGGTGCATCTAGCAAATCGATCTGTAAACCTACGAATTTTCACATCCTTTCACTGTGTATTCAATCAGTGTACAATTCCTACCAATAATGTGTCAGTTCAGGTTCACTGCGCAGCAGGCTACCGGTCCTCGAATTTCTCGAGCCCGTAGTCCAGCCTGGCGCTTACTCTTACTTTCCTCTCTCAACCGAAAATTCAGGAGACGAGAAGAATGCGGCGGCAGCGCAACAGAGTACGTTGGCGATTTCAACCGGGCGACGATAGATCTACGTCCGTCCTCGGTTTTATACACCGTTCGAGGGTCCGGCTTATTTCTGTCACTTTCTCAGGAGTCGCATAACACAATGATTTAAATCGCATGTAGTACACGCGACCATTTCCTATAGGAACCCTCTTTCATCAAGGATTGACGTCTTCGTCGTGTCCTGGTAGCGGTAGAGTTGATCACTGGCTGATGTCCCGGACGCGACTCTCGCGGCGCAACGAAGGGACAAAACTTCTTCCGACAGGGCTCAAGCACGTGGGCTAGTAGGCCACGTGATTCACCGAGCGACAAAGCGAATCTCGATGCACGGTATAAACATGGGAATATAACCAGTATAAACTTCCGACTGATCGTAAAGTCGGAAGTAAGTGCGTTTTGACGTACGCGCAGGGAGCGTAATTGGCTAGGGAGAAGAAGCCCGCTCCGAGATAATGAGCATTGAAGTCTCCCGTAAATCTGACCGAGATTACGTTGTATCGTTTCATTAGACCGAAACCACTTCTTTCGTTCGGGAATCGTTTGCTTAGGTAACCGATGCTATGAGATACGCGCTACATTATGAACGATAAATTACACTGTCCAACAAATTTTAACCTCAGTTCTGTTTTGCAATATCCACTGGGTGATCCCGGTCGAGTTTCGCGTCCTAAACACGAATCCGCAAGCAGAATTGCTGTATCTTTTTCAGATTTTGAAAAACACGAATTTTTGTAAGAATGCACGATTTCGGACGAAAATGGCGTGTTACGGGAAAACTAAAAATGCTAGAAAGTTATGTTTTATCCTAAAAAATTGAAAAGAGTTGGTTGATTGTATGAGTGTACACTGTTAGTAAATTTTGTAACTTTTAATAGTTGTAAATGGACGTCAATTTTTAAAGAAGAATCTCTACGCGTACTTTCTATGCACTATTTTTGTATTTTTACGAAAAGTTCTTTATCAACCACGAATTTGCTATACAGTATCAGATTCTGGAGACATTTCTGAAGAAGAAACATCTCACAAAAATTATCGGAACGATTTCGTATTCGGAGAGGTCGAAAAAATATCCGTAGGGAACGAGTGCGCGGCGTTTTGCCGCCACACGGCCATTACTCGCCTGCATCGGTGCATTACTCCGAGTAAGGACTAGGAAGTAGGAGACTCGTGAGGTGATTTGAAACAAGTTTTTCCTTAGCAAAAATGTTATCCGAGGCTTTGTTAACGAGATATTAACGAAACGCCCCGACCAATCGCAGCGCGTAGAATGCCGCGGGAACTTGGCCGGCAGACTCGCACTCTGATTGGTCGGGGTGTTTCGTTAGTATCTCGTTAACAAAGTCTCGGATAACATTTTTGCTAATGAAAAACTTGTTTCAAATCACCTTACGAGTCTCCCATTTCCGGGTCCTCCAACATTTTTGTTACACCCTGTACATACTAATACAATCAGGAAACTCTTCTCTATCTTTTAATACAAAGCTTAACTATCCAGCGTTTTTAGTTTTCACGTAATACGCCATTCTTTCTTCAAAATCGTACGTTTTTACAAAATTTCATGTTTTTCAAAAACTGAGGGTGACACAGAAATTCTGCTTGCAAATTCGTGTTTAGGGCGAGAAACTCTGCAAGGATCACCCAGTGGATATTAGAAACCAGAACTAAGGTTAAAATTTGTTGGGCAGTGTTATACTATCGCTGGAGCTGTAAACGCTTTCTACAAAGTCTTGATTGGTTCTTTTGGCTCTTAACTGGTTAGGTGGTGTCTGAAGAACCCTATGAATATTTGTAGAATATATTATTTTTATTCGATAATTACTAAAAGAAATATTTGTTTAGTTCGAACTTTTCTGGTGTAAGAATTGCAAGACAATTAGTTGTGCAATAAGTAACAAGTAGGTACAGCATAAGATTTCTACCTGACTCCTGACCAGCTAAGAAAGAGCATTTAGTTACAGACGAGTATCGTACAGCTGTTTTGATGAAATTTTACAAACTTATAGAAAATTAAAACTAATAAGTAAGCCGTTATTTTTGAAAGTGGTATAAGTCCATTTCTTCATACATCGAGATATTTAAAAGTTTGCGTTTGAATTAATTTAAAAGTATTGGCAAACGTTAATCAATTCGGACGATGTTTTTAACACTATAAACCTGTTAAATTTTATTATGCAATAATAATTATTAAAATTGTTAAAGAAAATAAACGATTTTTTAGCTCCAAACGGACTTATACCACTTTCAATAATAACGTATTATAAGAAATAAAAACAAGAGGAAATTTAAGTCCATATTTTTATAGACATTGGCTTTACTGAAATGGATTTTTTAATGTAAAAAATAATAATTAAAATGAATACATGTAAATACACGAATAATCAAGTTTATTAAAAATTAATTTCAGTTATATTAAAAAAGAAGATATAGATAATCAAGTGTAAAATGTAATTACTTCGTTAAGATAATTAAAAATTAAAAAAAAAATGTATATTGGAAACTTATTTCTCCTTTGCAGTTAGCATAGTGAAGTATTCATGGGTAAATAGGTGGTATGGAAGGCAGTAAACTCATCATATCGCTGTATTTCTCTCTTGTTATAGGTCTTGACGTTTTATACAGTGGCAACATAGTAATTTTGGTGAGATGTTTGGGTCTTCCTTGTTTTCCAAATAAAAAAATACTTTAAATGGAGCATTTTCTTCCATACTAGTTTTCTAAAAAATTTTGTGCGGTTCATCCTTTTTAAACCTCATCCAGCATATTTTCAGCCATTTTATAATTTCTCCGTCCTTATTTTTTTTCCTGTTTGATATTGCCTCTTCTAGAGATTTGGTTGTGACAAAATCTTCTCGTTTTATTTCATACAAAATGAATCTATTTTTTTTCGGCAATTCTTTATTGTATTATAATAGTCTTGAGCAGTATG
This sequence comes from Dufourea novaeangliae, assembly GCF_001272555.1. NCBI lineage: Eukaryota > Metazoa > Arthropoda > Insecta > Hymenoptera > Halictidae > Dufourea > Dufourea novaeangliae. The sequence continues at coordinate 8,915 of NW_015374429.1, read as the reverse complement.
TAATTGATCCTTTTTCTTTAATGCTATTTCCACAACTCCAAAATCTCTATCGTTTGGAAGAAATGAATGACCCGACAATAGAAACTTGTGGTCAATAACATTTATGTTATTGTCAGCTGATTGAACAATCCTTAGCCACAGCAGTGCGAGCTTGATATTCATTGTTTCATTGTTTCAACAATTATCAATGTGTTGTTCTTTTCTATTCAATAAATAGCGTGTAAATCATAACGAGTCCAACTACTGATCGAACCCTTCAACAGTTTTTAAGGCACTAGCTATAATAATTGCAATTAGAAAGTTGTTTTAACTATGATTATTAGAAATGGACTTATTCCACTTTCAAAAAAAATATTTTTGCGATAACATTTTATAGCTAAAATTCTTTGATTACTTTATCAAGAAATCGTGCTCCATTGAATGTATGATTATAAATATAAAAAGAGGATATCTATATCTTCCTAAAATTACCATTAACTCATTTTTTTCCAAAAGTGTACTTATACCACTTTAAAAAAAACGGCTCAAATAAAGATAATGATAGATTATAACGATTAAAAACTATTAACTCTATTTGATATTGTTTTCTTATTTACATGTATAAATTTTTATGAAAAATAAGATTTTATACAAATGTAAATGGATAGTGCAGGCAAATTTCTCTCTTCCCCGACGTGTTTTACTTCTAGTTTATCTTTATTTCTTATTCACACCGTAAGAACTTTAATTTTGAAATAAAACATATATAGGTACATTTCATACTTCTTTAGTAGTTTATGAGTTCGTAAAGTATCATTAAAGACAACACCGAACACCATTTTTGTATGTAAATTAAGTAAAAATAATTCAATACCAACGAATACTCGATACCAAAAGTTAATACATAATCGAACTTTTTAAATGAAAGGGAATAAAATTAAGAAATTAAGGTACGTTATATGTATAAGTAATTTTACAGTATCATTAAAAGTATTATTGCTTAGAAATTCGAAAATATTCAATAGAAGAGACAGTTTAAATGTACATTTATTTCAACTACACCATTGTTAGTTTCTACAAGTTCTCGTTTTTCTGTAATACGAAAGTATATTTATTTAACTGTACACTATTGTATTAATGATTTCTTTGAATAGTCTTTGTAATCTGCTTATTGAAAGTTTTTACGAGCATATTTTTTCCAGATTTAATTCTCTACAAATTTATGCCAGTAAGATCGAAACAAAAATCTTCACACTAGGGATTTTCCCTTGTTAGTTTATATTTTCAAATATGTACACTACGGTCCAGATGTATCCAAAATCATATTTGATGGTACAAATCTGTAAAATATTCTAGGGATATTTATAAATATTTTTGTAAATATTTATTAAATTGAATGAATAGATATAGGATACACAAAATATACGTATACAAAAGATACAAGTTTCAGCTGTTTTTTTCTATCTTCTGTAGTACTTTTATGCGTTTAGACCAATATTAGTCAGGTATAAACAAACAAGTATGTCAGTAAAATGATACAGGCGTTTGGTTAGAATTTGTTAACAGTTCAAGATATTGCGAACTCGAGTTCTGAAGAAGAATTAACGATAGTACAGGTAGGTGCTACTGTAAAATTGGCCAAAGAAAGCTATTCAATTCGGTAAATAAATAACAACAGAAATAATAGTTTTGTTTAGTGAAAAATAACAACATTCTAGTATCGAGAATGTGCTGTGCCCGGAACACTTATGGACGATAATATAGGTATCTCCGTGTAAGATTTATGAAAACTAGTGTCGAACAAATTGTAACCACTCCGCACGGTAGAACTTTTCCAAGTTCGTTACGACAAGTAACACGTTTCATTTGTCTCACGAAGACTAGTAAATTTCAATTTATCAATAAGGGAATCGCATTTCATCGTTTCCACCTTTAACTAGCATATTTGACATTTACCACAGTAGCGAGCACGTTTCACAATTATCCACAAACAATATAGCGTATTTCGGACCCTACGCCGAAGAGTAGCACGTTTCGTATGTTCTACGCAGGCTATCACAGTTCAGTTTACAAACAGTGGACGTAGACGCTAAACCGCCTATTTAATTAGATGTTTTTCGAAGATAGGAATTGCAACTTGCTACTGTTCGCGATGACCTATTGAAACATGCAAGTTTTCGTAGCGAAAGAACACAACATGTTGTTCTTCGTCGCTATAAATAAACACATGCTACTTTTGCAAACCAAACTCGAAATGTGCTGCTTTTCGTGGTCAGAAAGTCCAAAGTGCTAGTCTTCGTAAGACAAATGAAAAGTGCTAGGTATTGTACTTCTCGTAATGCACGCCGTTTTGTAACATCACCGTCATACAAAAAGAAAAACATCCCTGTCCGAATTCATTTGTTCGGTACTGTACCTTCAGTGGGTAAAAAAAGTATTCGCACACCCTTTAAAATGGAACTCTTTTAAAATTGAACCAAGTGACTTGAGTTTCTTTGGAAAGTTAGAAAGATTAGTTTACTAAATGATGTGTAAATAAAATTAGGAAGAATTGACAATTGATCGCAATCGTGAATAGAATACTAAAGATCGCTTTTCACAACGTTTTTATTTGAGAGTGTAATGAAAATTTAATACATACATTATGGAGATTTATATTAGTTATATACATGCTGTAAATCTCATCGAAATCGGTTAACGTAGTTACGAGGTCCAAACGGTTAAAAATGTTGAAAAACGCAGTTTATCGAGGTTTCGACCTACAACTGCAGTAAATCATAAGATTCTTACATCTTTCGATGCCTGTCGCTAGTTTTTTTATCAACCGATTTTGAATAAAAGTTTCAGCATGCATACAACTAACATAAATCTTTGAAATGGATTTATTAAGTTTTCATTACAGTCTCAGATAAAAATGTTGTGAAAAGCGATCTTTAGTATTCTATTCGCAAATTTTATTTACACGTCATTTAGTAAACTAATCGTTCTAACTTCATAGACAAACTCGAGTCACTTGATTCTGGTTTAAAGGGTGTGTGAATACTTTTTTACCAGCTGTACAAGTGATATACGCGAGACAACCACGAAGCTACTAAGCGTCAGTTCGAATTGATTATAAAACAGCTGTCACGTAGCATCCTGACTTCGTCAGGATTACGTTCCATCACCTTTGTTTTTTTTCGGAACACCTCCTTGCGTGTGGAACAAAGGTTATACACATCGTCGCATGTACATCGCGGAATACCTGGCCGTCTATACATATATTCATACGAGACGCATAAATGCGGACGACTCACGAACGTCTTCTAAACGTTCCCGATGCGCGACGGTTTCAAGTTACGTTCAGGAGACCCGCCTTGGGACTTTTGTGTGTATACCATAGTCCGCGAGAATAAGCACCTACCGATGATTCGGCCATATAATGATCGCGCGTACACGCACAAAGGACGGGAATCGCTGGTCAGAACCACAAACCGGTGATACTACCTGCGCATTACTGGGGGAGTAAAGGGAGAAGGCTATACCGTGCTAGCTGGACTGCTTGAAGAAGAATATTGCATCATTTGTAAATTGAAAAGGCTCTGTTAAGTACCGAGTATAACATATTTTGAAAATTTTTCCTTAACAGTACTCATAATTTAGTGTCATTGTCATTTTTTTTTTTTTAATACATATCAAGAAGCAATAGGTAAGTACATACCTAACGGTGTTTGCCGGCGGTATAATTTATTTATTAGATGTACCAATAGGTAATCCACTACTTTGTTTTCATGAACTGGTAACATAGTTCAGATTTATAATATCTTTATACTTTTTCCTCCTTTTATTTTACAAATATCAATGAATCAGCACAGACTTCTAATTTCCACAAACATAAGTACCTACTGAATTTGACAAAATACATATAGTAGATCATTTATTGGTACGTACACCTAATATTCATTTTTTCATAGTTTATAGAAGCCTTCCGTGTACAACAAAAAAGAAAAAAATTTGGAAAGATAAGGGACAGAAAAGGAAACAAAGGTAAAAGTAATAATAATAATAGCAGAAGATTAAAAAATTGAGGTAGTTTGTGGAACATACATGTAAGCATACAGCTACAACACAGAGAGAATTATCAAAAAAATGTATGTGTCAAATGTTAACCTGAATGCAAATGCCTATGACTGTTCCTGGGTTGTTGGCCGCCTAGGTATAAAAATAGTATCGCCGCCCTTATTAATTTAATATTATTTAATTAAATATTTCATATGCAGTGTGTACTTTTCTCTCTCTCTCTCTCTCTCTCTCTCTCTCTCTCTCTCTCTCTCTCTCTTTCTATGTATATGTGATGTACATATAGCTTTTAACATTTATCATTTAAAGGGAATACTTGTTAATTTTTATTTTCATAAATGACACAAAAATCCTTAAAAAATAAATGATTTCATTTGGAGTGAATATTTTATGCCGTAAACAAGTACAAAACTACCGTACAATATATGTAATAATAAATGATGTTATGGTTGATAAATAGTGACCATTAATTACTTACACGAATTTAATGCAATAAATTAAGTTAAATATCATATGCTATTTTGGGCTGTCCATAAACATAGTTCATGCTTGTATACGAGTAGTGTTAAAAAGATTACATATAAAATGAATTTGATTAATTTCTGTTTGTAGAAAATTTTCATAATCATAAAAAGAGTTTTGATTATTATTTTTGTTCAAATGCAATTAACACAGTTATATTAGTATAATAAACATATATTAACTCAGAAGTTAAGTAATTCAAAACTGCGCAAAATAAGTTTACTAATATATTATTTTTGAAAATTATATTGTGCCAAATTTTCTCCCGGCTGTTAACAACGAATTAGATACGAATTATTTATTTATTTATTGAACATTTATCTTGTACGTAATGATTAAAATAGTGGTACTAGATTCAGGTTAGATAAAAGTTCATTCATTACAAAAGTATGAATCACAGTTACTTCGTGTGTCGATTACACATAATTAATTCATTTGTAGGCTTTCTTATGCATAATGCATGTACCTTCTTAATACAAATTCAGTTAAGAAAGTAAATAAATATTTACAAAATGATCCGACATTTCGAATGAATTTATAACTGGAAATATTAAAATTGTAAACGGGTGCAAACATATCTAACTCGAATACTTTTAAATAGTTTCAGAATAAGGGTTGCTAATGTCGTAAATGTTTATGCAACCTGTTATAATTAACTACAGTGTAGGACAGAACTATTCGTATAGTAAAAATGTGGAAATAAAAAATATTATGTTTTGTAAATTTTCAATTATACTGTTATACCCAAATATGCGTAAACATATATGTATAAATAGATATTAGTACATAATATACATACACGATTGAAAATTAATTACACTACTAATGTCTATACTCGTATACGTATGTATAATGTACGAAATTTACGAATCCTTTTGTTTTTCATCTTATCATTTTACGCCATTACATTTTTGTAATTTTCATTGCATACATGACATAACATCCGCGGCATTTTATTCGTTATTTGATCTACTGGACGATATTACTCTCTTTTGCAATTACACAAACTACTGTATATGATGCAATTACGCAGTGAAATGAGAAAGTAAAAACCAGCAACACTTCCTGTACTTCCAATTTTATTTAAATATACACATATAATAATGTACCATGCATAGATTTTTTAATTATAATACTACAAATCTTAATTAAATAGTTTGTAACTAACAATAAGTTTCGTCATGGAGTATTCACTAGTGCCATTAGCGGTGTGCGGACGAGCGAATTTGTTGGGTCCCAACTCTTTCGGATCAAGTCGGAAAAAATCGTTCGGGCTCGAACGAGCTCCTGCGATACCCGTGTTTCGATTCGAGATTGTGTTTGAAATTGATTGTACATATGACGTTCATAACGTAGTCCTTGATACTCAGCTTCATTAGGCAATATAGTACTCAACAAGCATACACAAAATATTTGTTTATGTGGAAATTTTGAATAAGATATTCCCTATGCGAAAAAAAATTATTTCTAAGGAATTTATTTGGAACGAACTTCATTCGATATAATCTGTAGGGTAAATCCAACGCGGTTGCCCTACCTTAAATAAAATTAATATTAAAAATGTTACTGGTATCATTTTACTGCATCCGAATAAAAGTGGTATGTTTAGAATTTTATACTGATTCAGGACAATTACACCGTGTACTCTGCTTGTTGCAAAATTCCATCGAACAAAACAATAAGATCAATTACTTTACACACTAAAGTTAATTAAGATAGAGAATCAATCTCAGTTAAATTCGGTTATTTTCTCCAAGTACCTACATTAAAGATGGACATTTAAGCCAAATTCATAAACTGAGTTTATAAAGATGGATCTAACTTACTGCGAAAAAATACTATTTAGCATTTCGCGATGACAAGAATCGGCAGAAAGATGACAGCTGAAAGTGTCTTTAATAAACATCTTCACATGCACTATACTTCTAAAAACAATTACGTGATGAATATAACATGAATGTAACATTTACATTTCAATAAAAAAACGCGTATAAAGTTTATGTAATATGAGTTTCTCTAACAAAATTCCTATATTGCTCAGTATAATATCGAGTATCGGTAATAAAACGATCGTTTCATGTTCAACAACCTAATATTAATTAATATGTTATTTACAACGATAAGTTTTTTTGAATTTTCCAGTCAATTCAACATTTCGTCGGAAGAGTTCTAAAACTAGAACAACTTTTGCAATTAGCGATCTGGGACTCAGATATCTTGCTGCGGAGAACAGGCACCAATTACGGGATAACGTGCTTCAACAAGAAAAAACGACTTCGCAAAATAATTTGATTACAAGCTCCAGTACACTGGACACACGGGAAACTTACTACTGATCGCGGGAACTAATTAGTATCGTTATTATATATACTGACGTGTTACCGATAAAAAGAAGGCTATGTTATAATCGGCAAGACTTGTGCCTAACAATACCCACTGAGTGAGACGTAAATTCACCTATTTTTACGAAAAATAAAAAGAATATGTTCGTTTTCCGAGAATTTGTTGATAATTCTGTCCTTGTTCCCAACGGTGGCATAGTTCCGTTAATACAATACATATATAGGTTATTCCATGACAATCTGAATTAATTTGTGTTGTTTAACGTCATTTTGCAAAAACTTTATGTCGTTGCACGTAGGTATTTATAAGAAACTCTTTAACCTGGTAGATGAGATTAAGTTGCGTTTTTTAGAACATATGTATTATACATGTTGTACTCTATAATCATGTACTATTCGGATCAACGTAATTAACATAATGTTACTCTGTACATTTTATGTTAAGTATTACAAACGAATTTTACTTTCAGTTATAGGAAACAATATTTCATAAATATAATAAGTGAGTTTTACACTGAAAAGTTTATTTGACTTACTATTTTTCAGAAAAATTAACCCTTCCTCAATTAGTTTCATAATACTGAAAAATGTTTGTCTGTTTTATGTAAAATGGATCTTATGCGACGTGAAAATGCATTTTTACGAATGTCGTCTCCCTCACATGTGAACGGAAGTGAGCGTGTTACGACGAGGCAATCGGTAAATATTACAGCGGTGAGCGCATTATTATGTGATTATGTTGATTGCGACGTGAAAATGCATTTTTACGAATGTCGTCTCCCTCACATGTGAACGGAAGTGAGCGTGTAACGAGGCAATCGGTAAATATTACAGCGGTGAGCGTATTATTATGTGATTATGTTGGTGCGAAACAAGATTTTGGGAAATGGGAAAAACAATTACGTTTATTACGTAGCAGTTACGATCTTGATGATGGACAGGCCAAGATTTTAATTGGATGCCGTCTTAAAGGGAAGGCATTAGCCTGGTTACATTCGAAACCAGATTTGCTAGAATTAAATGTCGATTAGAATTGATGAAATTTTAAATCAATTGAAAGTAATGTTTGATCACCGCATCGATAAAGTGGAATTACGTAGGAAATTCGAAGCACGCACATGGCAAGTCGGCGAGAGTTTCCAGGATTATTTAGAATTAAATGTCGATGAAATTTTAAAACAATTGAAAGTAATGTTTGATCACCGCATCGATAAAGTGGAATTACGTAGGAAATTCGAAGCACGCACATGGCAAGTCGGCGAGAGTTTCCAGGATTATTATCATGACAAAATAATCAAAGCAAACCATGTGCCAATACCAGAAGACGAAATCATGACCTATGTCATTGAAGGCATCCCTGATCCTACATTACAAGATCAGGCGAAAATTCAAAACTATTCGTCCATGTCTGCCTTGCTGAATGCATTCAGTAAAGTGAATATACGTCCAGATCGACAGCTACGAGTGAAGAATTTTCCGAAAAACTACGAGGTCACTACGAAAGACTGCACCAGTTCCACGAAGGGCAACAAGGCAACATCATTGGTAGCAAGGTGTTACAACTGCAACAGAACGGGCCACAATATCAACGAATGTAAGCTACCCAAACGAGAGAGAGGATCGTGTTACTCTTGCGGAGAGCTGGGACATCTGATTAGGGATTGCCCGAAGAAGCAGCCACCAAAGAGAGAGATCGGCAACGTGGAAAACGTCTCGGAGAAAAACGAATTTCAAAAGGACATCATTTATAAGATAAGCAAAAATAATATTAATTATGTTTTACGTTTAAGTAGCTTATTAGATACCGGAAGACCGATAAGTTTTGTGAAAAAGAAATTCGTTAAAACACTAGTTGCACACAAATCTAATGAAATTTCCGATAAATTTTGCGGAATAAATCGTTCGCAGCTTATTATTATAGGAACGTTAACAGCAACGATTACATTAGACAGTAGGGTAAAAGAAAATATTTTATTGTACGTAGTACCCGATGATACGATGACGTCATGCGTT